>NC_135501.1:140646814-140833125 GCF_052857255.1 Amblyomma americanum | reverse complement strand
TGCAAACATTCCTGTTCTACTGAATGTGAATTGATTCATCCCATTGATTACGTCGCAATGCGTTAGCAGCCGAACGTTCGTTATTGCGAGGTTGACGCACCAAAGTTAGATATATACAAGGTTTAGTTAGCTTAGTTTAGTTTATGGTGATTTAACGTACGCCCCATTGTTACTCAGGCTATGAGGGACACCGTAGTGAAGGGCTCCGGAAATTTCGACTACCTGGGTGTCTTTAACGTGCACTTGCATCGCACAGTACACGGGCCTCTAGAATTTCGCCTCCATCGAAATTTCCGTACACTCAAGACACGAGGTCAATGCACTAATTTCGTTACATCCGATTATTACGGTTGGTGAGACCCTTCAGTTTTGGTCACAACAGCCTTTAACCATCAGCAACAATCTCCCTTCACAATCGAGATGACGGATGTTTGTAGCGATATTGACTATTGGGAACGTACAAATCGCCTTTAAGCGCGGAATCACCGTAGCTTCGGTTGCATGTAAATTTACCGCCGCGGTAGGCAAGATTTGGCAGCCAACGCACCGCCAATCCATTGCCTTATGATACCGTGGTTAGCCTGCCTTCCACCAGCTTTTCCGGCGACTCATTGTCGTTGTGCGCTGTCGCTGTCGTTGTTGCGCCACTGTTCATTTCACATGTGCATGACGATGAACATTTGTCTTTTCTGTTTATTAAGTTTGACGTACTGCACCCTCTCGGTTTTTAAGAAATAAGTAACATGCAAAAAAAAAAAGATATTGCTCACTCTTATGACACCGGCCGGCAGAAAGACTTACGGCGAGCTTTTGCAAGACAGAGTAGCACACAGTCTTAGCAGCAGGCTTAAGGAGAGCCTCACCTGCCGCGTGTCCCGTACGGCCGAGAAGGGCCGAATGTAGGCGTCGCCTGCGTGTGGCAGTATCTCCCCGGTGAGGATTCGAAACGTCGTGGTCTTGCCCACACCATTGACGCCCAGCAGCCCGAAGCACTCGCCCGCGCGAACCGTGAAGCTAAGGCCCTGGAAGAAAGCACATGCCGGAGAAAACGACGGCGTTTAAAGTGTCACATGACATCTATCAGTAGTGTTACTGGATAAAGAAGTGAAATCCTTGGTGAGGAACTGATATGAGAGTCTCATTAGGTTTTAGACACATGTGAGATTTAAGATTTTCTATATATCATGAATAAATGAGCGTTCTAATTGTGAAAGATACATATTTCTGACGATCACAATAAAATCCAGAAGTTAGCGCCTATGTCTGCCCTGCCTTGCGTATGCATGCTCAAGTGTTTCCAAAAAAGTATGAAGTAACAACTCGTCCAAAATACACCGCATCGAAACGGTACCAGGGACGCCACCATGTTCTTTCAGGACCACACGTAGAAATTCACAATTGGTGGACTGCAAAGCTGTCGCCATTCTCACACCAATATGGTCACGTTGTAACGATGGCTTAGTTGACACGTATTTTTAAGGCGCAAGCATTAGAAACCCTATGTTGAAAAAACTGTCCATCCGTCCGTCCGTCCGTCCGTCCGTCCGTCTGAAGCCTCGGTTGGCAAGTGGCGAGGTGGAGAGATAGAAATAATATCTCCGCTTTCGGGAAGGAGAGGGAGTAAATGTGGAAGAGGTAAAGCGCAGATAGGGTCGAAGCAACGGGTAGCCGAAAGGGGGGGGGGGGGGGGGGGGGGGGGGGAGACTGATGAGAGATTATGGTGTGTCACACCGGTCACTGACGGACTGGATCGCGCCACTCACTCGCCCTGTCTGAACCACTGAGCGACAGCGGCTGCTTTGTTCGGAGGGAACAATGATGCTAATGCACACTCCGCCGCATCAATTGCATTGTTCATCTATAATTTTTTTTCGACGACAGACAGGGCCAGAATAAGTTGTCCTGTATCGAGACATTTAAACTACAGTGTTGTAAAGGCGAACTGGCTACTTCATACCCAGAAATAGTGCATAAATGCGTTTCTTAAAGAGAATCCGTTTTCGAAAGAATATTTTCGCATATCGTAATCCTGCTCCCATAACAATAAAAATATCAGGAGATCTGTCTCTTTAATTTCCTGCTATTTACTGTCAAAAAAACAATGCATTGGTTTTAAGGCGAAAGGCTTTAATGGCTCATGCTCGCGTCCGTCCGTCCGTCCGTCTGTTACGCTCTCCGACTCGATTAGAAACAAAATCTTCGTGCACGACGAGGTACGAACCGCCACCCTTCCGTTCCGCAGCCGAGCGTGCCAACGACTACGCCACTTCCTGCCAACAGATATGTAGTTCTCCTTGTCTAGGACACCCGAGAGTGTTTGCGGAAAGGCGTCAAATCAGACGGATGCCTCCCAAACGCCCTCCAGTGTCCCCCAGCATTTAAGATTCACAAATAATTGTGCACGTAATAAACATCTTAACCACACATCAGTGATACAAGCAGTAACACCGCGCTAAAGGTTCTCAGCTCACCCCACTTTAGGTGAACAAAGTGCCCCCCTGAGTTTTTCATATGACAGTCTCAATTACTGAGAGCGCTGCATAGACTTTAAACGGAAAATTTTGTCTCATAACCTTGCTAATACCAGCACCTTCCGATAGTCCACACCTGCCTAGCAATCACAACTGATCTCCAAGAAAGCTAGACTTGCTCGCTTGAAACGGAGCCACTATTAGCAAGAAGAGGTGACTAAATACAAGTATCCGCCAGCACCAGTCGTTTTCGCAAGCAAAATGTGATGACGTTAATACAGGCTTTAGCGCGCAAATCCCTGAGGCAAGGCTAATTAACAGCACAGATTGAAACTGATCATAAACTGTTCATGGTATTGACTGACTTTTTCGTATTGACGTCACAAGTTTCGTGGAAGTTCCTCAGGCATAAATAATTCTTACTGCCTAACAAACATCAGCATAGGACGAATTTTACTATGAATAAATATGTGGATAAAGTTGCCATTACTCTCCCTTTGAAGTCGCATTTTTGTTAAAATAATCGCGTTTTGGCCCTTCCCGCTCAACCACAGCTCATTTCTGGTGTGCTTTTCTCTCTACCGGAGGAAAGCAGGCTGTCCCTCGTAAGGCCTTAGGACAATTTGTCCTGCACTTGGCCGAAGAAATGACAGACAACACCACCGACTCCCCCCCCTTCCCCCCCCCCCCCCCCCCCCCCCCCCCCGTATGAGTGCCCATTCCGGGAACAGTACACAGCACATTCCCAAAAGCAATGTCCTTGCTCTACTGAAACGTTCTTACGAGCGGCTTATGGAATTATCAGAATATGATACCCACATGGCGTGAAAAAATATTTGGAAATCCATGAGCTTTTCATATCCATTACGTATGCTTTCCACATAATTTCCACATAATATGCAAGAAGTTACACCAAGACCACATTAATTTCCAATATCCGGTATCCGTTGCCCGTACAATAGCTCGTATTGACTCCACGTGTTCCAAATGGCTTCCTTATTTAGCCACGCGGAATAAATATAATTGTGGGAATCCCCGCAAGGATCCATTCACAAAAGTGGATATTGTTGTAATTGAACATTAAGGGAACCCGCAGGTTTCGTATGGCCGCATATTGCATAGACAGCGAAGTTGTCACAATCTACTCCGGGGCCATTTCGATATGCACTTCGGCAGATGCACTTGCCTTGAGAACGACGTTGGTCTCCAAGTAGCCGTACGCCTTGCGCAGGCTGTGCACAATCATAACGGGCTTGGACTTGTCCTCACTAGCACACAGCTCTCCAGACACAAGGCCAACCACGAGCTCAGCCTCTGCTGCGACGTCAGTGTCCTCCCATTTGCTGAGCTGCACAATACACCTGCGCAGATTACTATGGGGCGCTTAACAAGAGCCTTGGTGGTGTAGTGTATGGCTCCTCCGGATCACGGGGGTAACAATGCTAATGCAAAAGGAATGAGATCCAGGTAGTTTCTCATTTCTCATATCATTCTCATTTCTCATAATATCGAAATGACGTCACCGGCCCAGCGTGAACGCCGTATTGGGGTGCAGAGGGCTGCATGGCTGATACTGTTACCGGAGGAACTGCCTGACCATATTTCTCGCTATGCGAGCTCTTTAAAGCCCACTTTTAGGAAATCTTCAAGAAGGTAGTCAGTCGCTTTTATGCTTTAATTCTGAGCACTGCTCGGGTGGCGCATGATCGTGTATTTTAAAAAGAAGTTAGTACAAAGGTAGTAAGTGCAGCAGTTACAAATAACGGATTTTACTGGTTTCTTAATATTTACTACCCTCTTCAATGTAGTCAGCAAACGTTGCCCTTCCTACCTTTTCACCACCTTAGGTAGCGTGTTAGTACCAAGGTTAGTAACTGTCCCTTAAGTCTAAAATAAGGTCGTGAAAGATAATTGACCGAACATCGTGTGTGTATAAAATGGTTTCATAATTAAGCATTTTTGCAGCGTAGTGCGGATAGGCAGGCAACCAATTTCTGCAGTCGGAACTTCGTGTTTAGGGTGGCGTCTTAACTCAGCGGTTAAGGGCCACTAGCCCGTAACTGAGAGGCAGATTTAAGTAGTATGCAAGAATAAAGATTTGCCGGCTCATGCGCAGAGCACGTGTCTCGTTTGTGTGACTCTCTGACATGTGCTTCTTTTGCAGCCTGAACCATTGTCTGTTCCCGGTAAGGTTGTTTGATGCTGTCGCCTCGCATTATTTGTACACGTAATGCCCCATGTCTCTCATCCAAAGTGTGATTTACGGCAGCACACTCTCGTAGCTCTTGCTGGACTCAGACACTGGTCGCATTAAATATATAACTTTTTTTACGTTTTCACTGTGCACACATATTTAATAACCCAAGCCAACACGCCATACTAAAAACTAGCAACATATGCGAAAACGGTTTGTACCCATATCCTCAGTGAATACTACTACCTTTTTTGTTTGTGACTTATACCCCTGTCACGCGACTTTCCTCGAAGGCCTTTCCAGCAAAGGCACCATTTTTCACCAAAGGAGCGAACGCTTAAAGGAGCAGCGACGCAGCTACCCGGTGCAACCCAAAGGCGAAACTGTCGTTCAGGCTTAGCACCCCGCTGCTGTGCTCGAGGCGGCTGAAGTGAGTGTTTCAAAATTAACGTGGTGTATTCTGTTCATTCGTTGAGCTCAGACATTTATTTATTTTAATCGCGTCCTTAAAAGAACCACAATAGCTACACTCATCAGCAACAGCAGGTTTTGTGTTATGCCTTGGAGACCAGGGGCACTCGGTGTTGCTGCAACACTTTCATTGTCATGAAATCTGAGCACAAAATATAAATACCCGTACAAAAAGCAAAGTCAGACACACCTTTCGTATTTAAAAAAATGTTTTCAAACATTGTTGGCTGTACCTTTTTTTATTGCTTTTACTTTTTGACATTAGGTGGCTTTGCTGCGATCGCAGGTTCTTGAAGGCCACGCCTTTGAGCTTCAAAGGTCTCTGACGGGCGCCTTCGCCTCCAAGGCCCTTGGCGGCAAAGGCGCAACATTTGTGCCGTGTAGCTGCACTTGTTGCGCCTTTGGATATAAGGACCTGATTCTCAAAGGTATTTGCGGTGCCCGTGTGACCGGCGTATTAGTGCTCTTCCCTAGCTCTTTAATGTCGCGCCTTTCAATAGTTCTACTGTTACTACCTTCAGTTGCGAAGAAGGTAGTTGTTTTGTGAGGAAAGTACCTGGTTAAAGGTAGTTGTTTTGTGAGGAAAGTACCTGGTTAGTGGTATTTAGCGATTTCTGTGACCTTTTTCTTAAGAGAGCAGTACTCAAACACTGCGGTAACTGCACGCGCAGACATCACTTATTAATTGCAACAAGGCCCCGGCACCATGGCTACCAGTACTATGAGTCCAAACCGTGGAGGTAAAGAAAACCCTGTAAGGAGTGCTAAATCATAAAGGGCGCGTCCGCAAGCCAGAAACTCAAGATACTTCGACCGAGTGCAGGCTGAAATGTATGGCGTTGGGTATGACGTAATACTGGAGCAGTTAAAGGGAAGTACGAGAGACGATACCCTCCACTTCACCCTAAACTTTAGACAGGCACATTTCTGCGTCTGTGCCTGTGCCTATCTGAACCTGTCAAAATAGCTACAGTATGTTGGGGCACACCGCTGAGGTAAACTGTGTTTTAGAAATTCTAAAAAAACTCATATGGAGGTTGTTTGCGATGGGCTACGCGCCTCCCAATAAACAAGGAGACTAACAATAACAGTTAAGAAGTGAAGTATTCAATACCATGTAATCGGTCTACTGGTTAGTACACGTTAGCTGCACTGCCCTGCGCTACAGCGCTAAAACTGCCACGCCAAAAAATGTACCTTCTAACTCAGGAAGCTATTTTTAAAAATTGCAGAATATCTCACGTGAAAAACCCAGCATAGCCTCAATTTTACTGCGAATTCTACGAGGCCACGTAACTTCGATCCCAGAACCTTGTTCATTTGTTTTTATTGAAAAAGACATCAGTTGGTCTTGAGAATGCTGTATACAATAGCAATCAAATGACCCGAGAATATATTGGGTCATAACACATCTAATAGAAAGCAATCTAATTTATTTACTAGTATCAGAAGTGAAGAGTCGCCATTAGCGTCATTACGCAGCCAATATCAGTGAATAATTCAATCCTTCCTTGGTCTTCTACGTCCCCAAAAAGCGTCTGCACGTTAAAATCAGTTATGATAGGTTCTGATAATACAGTAAATAATACAATCGCAGCAACACGTTCCTACTCAATCCAGACAGTGCACCTGCTATTCGGTTCAGTAAAGAACGAGTTACGCACACCTAAAAGACGAACACAGTTCTTTGCTCTTTCCGTCTTCATCGCTTTCCTGTGCTCGTCTCTTATGCGCACGCAACTCGTTCTTCGCAAAAGCCACGCGCCGACTCGCCCAGCAAGAAAGTCCATTCAGGTGGACAGCATTATCATCACCCAGCAATTGAACGTTGGTGTTCTTTACTGACGTCGATTCCGTTAACTTGGTCGTATCCGCTTAACTTTGATGTGAACCCAAAAAGAATCGCTGTTCTTTGGAGCTACCTCCAAAGCTACAAAGCAACGAAGTAACCTCAGTCATATCCTCTTTAGCTTCGATTTTGAACACAAAAATAATATGTTCTTCGTAGGATACCTCCAAGGCTCCAAAGCAGCAAAGTAACCTTGGTGGTTACCCTAGACTTGAAACCATTTCTTCTAGAAGAATAACACTTAGCGACCGGTTTTCAGCGTTAACGAGTGAAGTTGGCGCGGTGTGTCTCGGTGAGCCAATGCTCAGGATTAAAGTAGGTGTCTGGTTTGATTAACCGCTACCTTCTTCTTCTCGAAGCCTATCTGCGGTGTGAACACCCGCTTCTTGCTGTATGCCATAGTCGTGTCCTCGTCGCAGGCGACTGCTTCAGCCGAGCTGAGTGCCTGATCGGCCTTCCGCAGCCAGCGGTCGAGCATCAGGAGCAGTAGAAACACCACGGTGCCCTCCACGGAGAGGGTGGCGACCTCGTAGAACGCAGAGTAAGGGTGCATGTCGAACGGGTGGATGAGGTAGCGAGTCGGGTCCTCGCTCTTGATGTCTGCGGTTCCAGTATATACTCTCTTGAGTAACGGGCCATCATGGGTGATTGCAACATTGCTCCATATGATTAGCTAACTAGAAAATTCGGGCAGTTTCGAAAGTTTGCAGACACTCGCTCTTTTACACGCTAGTGACAGCGCACATTGCCATAGGACGGCGTGTGAACACTCAAGAGCCAGCATGAAAACCATTAATAGAAATAACGTTATGGTGGCGTCATATTCGTATATAAATTTCCAACCCCGCCGCTGCGGCGGTTAAGTTGCTTTGCCGCTCGGCAGCTCATCCGAAGCTCGCGGGTTCAATCCCCGTGAAATTAAGAAGGTTTGTAGGCATACGGTGGACGCAGCTCGCAAAGGACAGGACTACGCCCTGCAGTGGGCGTAGTCAGGCTGATGATGATAGTCTGCATGTGCAAAACACGATTAATGATGAGTTAAGATGCGAGGTTAGAATTAAACCCTCTCCGCTCGGGGAGCACGGATGTACTAAAAGAGTGCTTGTAGTCAGGCAACCAAAGACAGATATTCACAACAATGTCTCGTTTCTCGGTGTCTGTTTGATATTTAAAGACGTTAACAGGCTGAAAGGCACCTCTCATCGCGAATCACTTGAACAGTGCACAACGGTTTGAGCCAGACAGGTCCTCAGCAGAATACACGGTTCCTATTTGGTATTTTCTGACAGCGCTTCGCACGCTGTCAAACTTAATTGTACACATTTTCTCAGTAGTGTATCACTACTTTCCATTTAACAGAAGTGCGCTTCTCTGACCTCGGAGTCCAGATGTGTAGCTATTCAAAAACTACTCGCTTCAATAGGCAATCCATTATTGGTTTGGTGACGTATATTAGTTGTGCATCAGTAAAGCTGGCAGGTCCATAATTCTGGGATTATTTGAGAACCGCTGTTGTTTAGTTTGAGATTGTCCAAGCATTCCTTCAGGTTCCTGACACGCACTAGAGGCCACGAGGAAATGCGTATGCGAGTTCTCAACTTTTTCAAGCCTAACGTATCTGCAGTCCTTCAGTAGTTGCAGAACTAAGTCGCGAACCCCGGCTTTTCTCGATATGTTGATTGTGAAGCCTGCCTTACTGATTCGTCTCGCAGTTAATGTCTATGGTATCACATTCCCTACGAATCGTTCACTGTCTTCTTTTTTGCTATTTATTGCAACCAACCGCTCTATTTAGTCTAATATCATGCGAAATTTGCTGCGGACACTGCAGTGCTTATTCTCGATTCCCTGAACTTGAGCTTTGTCCGTGCTTCAGTGCGGCTTAGATAATCTATGGCAATTGACCTCGACTCGACTCACTTTGATTAAGCGAAGAATGGCGTGGCAGAAAAAGACAAGGACGAGGGGATAACACGCTCGTTTAACACATGTCACCAGCTCTCCCGCACCTTTCCGCTTACTAATCACTTAGGTGGCTGCCCACCTGGTTCATCAGTTGCAGACTAGGCAACAATTTCGGCCACCATGTTGCCCTCAGTGTTCTCCTGGTCTGGCTCGTCTGCAGAATAATGCCTTTCTCCAGCAAAAACTTAATACTCTTCATCCGTACTCCTGTTTTATGTTTATTTCGCAGTCCAGGTGGATGGCTTTCGATGTTTATAGAGCAAGGACAACGAAGCTGAAAGAACTTCAGCGAGCCGCCACGGTGGCTGAGTGGTTATGGCAGTCGGCTGCTGATCCGAAAGACGTGGGTTCGATCCCGGCCACGGCTGTCGAATTTCCATGGAGGTGAAATTCTAGAAGCCCGTGTGCTGTGCGATGTCAGTGCACGTTAGAGATCCCTAGGTGGTCGAAATTTCCGGAGCCCTTCACTACGGCATCCCTCATAGCCGGTGTTGCTTCGGAACTTAAGCCTTGCGTAAGCCATAAACCATAAATCAAGAACTCCAGTCACAGGGTTGAACAGTGAACAGCACAAGGCCATTTGACTAAATGTCTGCTGAGAGCAGGGCGTATAGAGGGCTTATACCTCGCTGCCTAGTGGTCTCTACATCATCATGTCACTTCACAACTCTAGCCGCCATCGATTAGGGCTGCGAAAAACGGGCGATGGACTCACGCTTGCAGCACTGCTTGAGCGAGAGCTTGGCCTCGGTGATCTTGGTCCTACATTGGATCTGTAACTGCAGGCCTCCGCGGCGGCAGACGGAGCTTTCGGCTGACAGCTGCAGCACCTTCGTCATGGCGCGCGAGTAGGAGCACGAAGGCAGCAGCCGCATCACCTGCCTCGCTGTGCCAATCACAGCGGAGACGATCGCGCTATTGACGTCGTCCGCATAGTGCTCCATGAACACCTCACCCAGGCAGCCCAGGGTAGCTGCCGAGAAACGGGAACAACGCCGCCATTAATGCGACAATGTTCCAGTCTTGTGTGGTGCAGTTGATAGTCGGCAGCACAGTCTTTTCAGCCGATGCTCTATGAAGGCCGGAACACGTATTCACAAACCACATCACAAATACATGAAGGAAAACAACTATCTCCAAAACCAAGGAAATTATTTGTGGTGTTTATCAATGGGAACTTCGTAGTGTAATCACTCTCTACCTGAAAAATAATTTGAAATTAGAAAAAAAGGCAACCCCCTTGCCGGCGGTGGGGTCGGAACTCCGACCCCCGCATGTCGCGTACGGTGTTCTACCAATATTTGAATCACAATACGTTCCATGTCCACCACTGTAGTCGAGCGTGGCTCTTGTACAGTCTCAAGGGTAAGCAGCACGTAACATCAATACACTAGAAAGCAGAAGTTTGGACAGCCGCTGCCGTAGCTGAGTTAGTAGAGATGCGTACGCGACGTGCGGAGTTCATCGGTTCGAATCCCACCGGAGGAAAGTAGTTTCCCTATAAATTGTTACTTTATAATCAATTATTATTCCTACAAAAATAATTACATTACTAATATATCATTAAAGAAAACCACAAATGAAGAAGCAAATATTTTCCCAAACTTTCCTTGTATTCGGTGACTGCTGGCTTCCTCCATATGTCAAAACGAGCCCCTCATTTTCCTGCCCTTGTCAGGTAGATATTAGGTGCAGCTGAAATGAGTCGTAGGCCCCCCAATACCGCGGAAACCTAAAATATACAGCGCGCACTAAAAATGTCGTATTCTACATAAAAATATTAACTTAAGTAGTTGCTCTTAAGAAATGAACACCAGTGCTGTATCAGCAAAATTTATGCCCAACCTAAAAGGACACTGAGGACAATTGTATGCAATTTTCTTTGTTTCTAAAAATGACCGTGCGGCTCGGTGTATCTACGCTGATATTTGTTCCGCTGCGAAAGTCCGATTTATAATATAGAAAACCGCATTTAAAAACGCTACATTTTATTCCCCGCCACTGAGTTCAAATTCGTGGTGCGCGCTAACGAAGAAGACGCCAGGAACACTTCTTGGGAGTGTGACGTGGCCTCAGAATTAACGCAATCGAAAATGTATTGCCGTTATCGCAGTTTGCTTGCGGCAGCAACCGGTGAAGGTGACGCCTATGCCTTTCACTTTACGTTTTCTAGCTTACAAAAGCTCCGTTGTCAGCGAAAGTTAACCCTTTGTCGTTAGAATCGGTAATACATCGGCACGAGACAATTTAAATTTGTCTGATTGTCTCTTTAAAACAGCTTACTTGGTATATAAGCAAGCAATTATTAGCCACAGCGCGGCTACCGTTTCACTGCGTACGTATCAATACCGCGGTGTCGCTTATGCTATGCTTGACATGCAAGGTCATTCCAGCGCTGCTGGCGTAATTAAGAGTCAGTATAGCTGTGCGTGCGATAATTGTAAACTAGTAGGCACTCAGGACAGCGCGGCGCCAGAGTCCCGCTAAGCCTAGCGGCCTATAGCGCATCAATGGCAGCTACTCTATCATTTTCTTACGACACGGATGATGTCAGCGGCTGTTTCTGGATATTCAGTGCTATGCGCCCCGTGGTGGCAGCCAAGGAAACCAGAAGGACTTGTTCGGAATTTCCGGTATAATTACTGCGGCCGGGAGCAGTTCTGCGCAGATAACTTACAGATGACAAACGTCAGGATGGCGAGCTTAGAGAAGCCATGGCCCGGATTGTCGAAGAGGAACGAGATTATGTAGATGATGGGCAGGGCCGCGAATCCGTGGAGCAGGTTGAGCGAAAAGATAAGAGCTGAAAAAGAGACACAAACAAGATACGTGGGCTGAACATTAAACTTTGAGGCTTGTGCTTTTTTCGCTTTGATTGGCCTTGCGTCATAGAAACCAAGCGCTGTTATTTATTTACTTATTTATTTATTTATTTATTTATTTATTTATTTATTTATTTATTTATTCACGAATACTGCAGGCCCTTCTCGAGCCCATGCAGGAGTGGATACAAGGTAGAAAAAAATGACAATGACGGATTGAACAAGGAAGACAGGTATATGCACAAATAAGCACAAAATAACAATTTCATCATAACAGAAGCATAACGGTGGGAATGATTATGGATCCAGGTGATTAACATGTTCTAAGATAGATTCGACTGTGTTGCAGTTGACAACAGTAGAGTGCAGTGATAATCGGGTGAAATATCGATATAAATATTTCAAAGAGGCCATACCGCAGCTGACGCAATGGCCACCAATGAGGTCATTTAGGCAAGAACAAAAGAGGCAGAAAAACGAGCACAGATTTCTTTCTTCCTGATTTGCACTACTTTACTAATTCCAGAAAAAAAACTTGCATTTGCTTGAGATTCCTATAAAAGGATGTATTTATCAATTATGGCTGTATTCGTAAGTTAGTACTGTTTCAAATCAACGTAAAGCACTGTTATCTGAAAGTAATATGCGTCTTTGGCACAGGCGCCCAGAAGAATTCTTTACTTTGTCTCTCGCAGTAAAATGTTAAAAAGGCAACCCTGCCGGAAATAGGTTGCTAGAAATAATGGAAGTCACAAAGAGGTTTAGGCCATGTGATGACATCATGCTGTGCTTACTTTAACCCCGGTCATGTTACATTTCGGCGCTGTTGCAAATATGGAAGAATGTTAGCGCGGTAACCACTCGCCTTGTAGTTACTACACTAAAGACAAGAGCTACAGTAACATGAGTCCTAGGTTGCGAAGAAGCGAGTCACGAGGAGGATGCGTCTAACAATTAACAGTCTTGTGAACTGTAGTCACAAGCATTTAAACAACCCTCTCAGACCATGGCGAGAGTGATCTAAAAGCGCGCCGTGCACAGCGCCGAGAATTGTATGTGGTAAGAAATACCTCAAAGAAAACTTCCCCAAACACCAACAACAGTAGAAGCAAAAGAAACAGCGGCATTGAAAATTTTAAGCAATGAAAATAAAACGAGCATTAGCAACACTTGCTGTTGGGCTAGTTGGTTATCCATGAAGTACGAAGGACCAGCGCACAAAAACAACGTACAGAGTAGGACAGAGTTCTGTCTACGTCGTCCTTCTACTCTGTCCGTTGTTTTTGTGCTCTGGTCCTTCGGACTTCACGAAAAAAAAACGCCCCTGACGCCAGGGTTCTCAACCTTAAGAAAACGGACTCTTCAGCGATGATAGCTATTGGTGCCTTCAACTTTCCAAAACTTTTCCTTTTTTCCTCTCTTAATTTCGCGCGTTTATTTCCCTTCGTGGTTTTTGAAAGTCTTCTATTCTGTTAGTGGTATAGCTCCTGGCTGTCCGATGTTGTTTGTGCCTTGTAGGCCACTGTTCACTTCGTGCCCATGCCTTAAATTCACCGCGAAACAGGAATAATATGCAGTGGCACTACCCGCAAATACGGGCAGTCATGCACATATTGCATTTAATGGCGTGGGGCAAAGTAGCCTGTGAACGGAAGCGCATTGTATTCAGTCTGAGTACGACCGATGGGAGAGCGGGAAAGAAAGAAAAATAAAAGTATCGTTTTCAACACAGGCAGAATCGCAAAGGATGTCCGCGTGCAATGCTCGTGCCTCCATACTCCGCGTTGTCTGCCTTAAAACCTTGAGCAGTGACGTCACTCACAGATGTCGGCGTCGGACAGCGTCCCCCAGTGGAACAGCGCCAGCGGAGGCAGCACGAACGTAGCAGTGCCCATGTAGAAGAGGAAGTCGAAGCCAAAGTTCAACGTCCAATAGAGGTCCGAGCTCAGACCAGTCAGGATCTGCAAGTGTTTCACCTGCGGACGCACACCGCAGCTGGAAATTCTTAAAGGAACCCTGAAATGATTTCGATGGGCATATTCTAATGCAACAATTCTGTAGACGTTATATTTGTGGGTATTTGTGGGTAACTCGAAAGCCCTGCGTGCACACAATAATTTATAAGCAATTTTTAAAAACCGTTTTTCGCAATAGCTCGCAACCGATTAGGGCGACGCACCTCACTGCGTTTTTCCCTAGCCTGATGACGTCAGTGGGCACACAGGGCGAACTTGAAGGCTGGCTCGTCTGCCCACTGACGTCAGCGGGATAGGGGACGCGCGGTAAGTTGTCGCCTGAATCGATTGTGAGCTACTGGGAGCAGCGATTTTTTTTTTAAAATATTTTTAAATTGCAGGGCCCACGTAGAGCTTTCAACTTTGACTCAAATACCCACAAAGAACACCTTTACAGACCTGTTGATGGTGCAAGGGTTAAGTTATTATTAACAGACGATGGATGCACTTCTTGGACGAGGAAAATAGCGGAAGGGCAGAAATGTGGTTGTGTGATGCATCACAAGGGTAGCGCTGGCTTCTCTAAATCTTCGCACTTCAGCGGACGCGCAAAAGAGGGCAGCGCCACAGCCGATTAATTTTACTTCGTTAATTTTACTTCGAAAACTGAATATGATCTCGGAGGCAAAAGACTCGTAAAGTGAGTAGTTTTTTTAACTTAGGGGTAAAACTGTGTTCCTTAATTTACGCACTTGTAAGAAAACATAGATAACAAGGTCCAATCAGTGAACTCAGCAAAGGGACAACCTCAGAACCTCCTCAGAATATGGGATTTATACCCCACGGTTGTCCCTTCATGCTATCGCGGCCGTTTAGTGTGGTGAGAGCTATTGCAAGGTTTGGAGGCACCATTTTGTTTCTCGGAGATTTATTAGGCCTTTGGTTTATCACGAAGTTGGCACCAGTCTGCCTAAAATAAAAATACCAGTAGTGGTACCGTATGTGCTGATCTCTTGGCCGAAGCAGCTACTAATGGAGCCGTTCTGAATAATTCTGTGACGCACATAAACACAGAACATTGTTCGTAATAGGCGTAAACAGCAAAACTGAACATCCAAGTTCGCTAAAACCATGAACAGATTTCCTTGACATCCATTTGAATCGGATTGGTTTTAGTTTTACGGCGTTTTACATCCCGAAGCAACTCAGGCTATTAGGGACGCCGTAGTGGAAGGCTCCGGATAGTTAGAACCACCTGGGGTTCCCTAACGTGCAGAGACATTGCACAGTACACGGGCCTCTAGCATTTCTCCTCCACTGAAATGCGAACGCCGCGGTCGGGACCGCACCTTTCGGGCCAGAAGCCGATCACCATAGCCACTGAGCCTCCGAGGCAGCCCATTTCAATCGGTGTAATGACTGAAGCCTGGAGTATTTAGGCATGACATTATAAAATGATCGTGTACACGTAGCTGGCATGTTACGTAAGAAAGTCCCAATTTAACATTAACTGCATGTTCTGACTTATCAGTTCGTCGAGTAACGAGCTCAAATTTGTCGTATTCTATACTATTTGTGAAAGAGATCTGAGCTCTTGCTGGTCTTCTTCCCTATCTGCAAACCATTTTTTTTAAGCTATACAATCTCAATCTCTTCGACTGTTCGTACTGTTCTTACAAATTTTACGGTGCAGTATTTTGTTTGTCTTCCCTTCACTAACATTGAAAATCATAAAGGCTGAACGTGTCGTCCTCGATATCTAGATGCAGCGCTTAACTTTCTGTAAAAACACTTTTAATGTTTCCCTACGCTGCTCCCAAAAGTTACACCAACATGGTCGCCCTGATTTTCGTACTTCTTTATTGTCTCAATCGAAGGCAACTCGAGCCGCTGCGGGGGCTCAGTGGTTATGGCGCTCGGCTGCTGACCCGAAAGATGCGGGTTCGATCCCCGGCCGCGGTTGTCGAATTTCGATGGCGGCGAAATTCTAGAGGCCCCTGTACTGTTCGATGTTAGTGCACGTTAAAGAACCCCAGGTTGTTGAAATTTCCGGAGCCCTTCACTACGGCGTCCCTCATAGCCGGAGTCACTTTGGAACCTTAAACCCCCGTCAACCGAACATAAGGCAACTTTATCTGGCCTCAAAGTCTAATTCAGATCGCACTCACCTGCAGCGCCCTCTCGGCGATCGGGAAGAGGACGAAGTTGCTGCACATGAGGCTCGAGACGAGCGGGAAGAAAATTGAGCGCAGCACCTTGGGCAGAATCTCTCGGTATGTATTCTGGCTGTCCACGAAATCGCCTTCTTCCCGGGTGGCGCTGGCGACGTTGCCCGTGTCCGTCACATCGAAAGTGAACTGGGCGTCCTCCACTCCAGTAATGTTGCGGAGCCGGGCGTCGTTGTACGCGCCCACCGTCAGCAGCGCACTGTGTTGTATCTGGCCGTTGTACCATAAGAGGTTCCTGGAAGACGAAGAGTGTGCGTGGAGATAGTATTGCGTGTTGTGTACTGTTCAGTTCCAAAGCTGCGCTTGTCCTGTTAGAAGTACGGTAGCCGAGGTCCGCCCACTTTGCTGCCTGAGGCTTTCAACCGTCCATGCCGTACTGCAGCAATTTATTCACATAACTCCGCTGTGAAGGTATGAAGAAATTCGCCGATGGAAGTAAGAAACGCAGAAACAACGTCCCGAGACGCTCTTGCGAATCCCTTGTTTGCTATGAGGTCCAAGAAGTAGTCACACCACTTATCTACCACCATTTCCGAACTTTCCAGATGTTCGCTGCGAACTATGTTTTTTCCTGGCAAAGGTGAGAAGCTCCAGCAGCAACTTCGCCACTTCGTACGCTTCTAAGGTACTTCGTAAGGTGAAATAATTAGCAGCATCGTTCACGCGCCTGCGGATGCCTGCGGAACTCTCCAGATCGAACACGTCTTGTAGTACGGTCCTTTCTATTGGACTGTACTAGGGCTTCAATCTTCTTTGAAGATCAATCGATTACGGAGGTATCCATGGCAATTGTATCGCGGTAACAAATTGTATTCACCGTTTGAAAAACGCTTGCCAGGGAACGCAGCGCCTTCGCGACTCCGCTCGGCAGAGCACACCTAGAGCAACGAGCGTACGTGCTCTGCACAAGTCGCCCATAGCTTGTTTCTCGGTGGCTACGCTGGCTGCACTGCGTAGAGCGCACCGAAGCGGAGAATTCCGTAAGTCAGGCGCTTTTGCCACGGCAGAACTAGCTATCGACAGCAGTTTTCGGTGACGAGGCAAACCAATCACCGCCGCACTTGTTTTAAACGAAAAGCAAAGTCCGGATAGTTCAAAAACATAGTTGTGGTTCAACCCGCCTGAACCTAGTTAGATGATCTAAAGCTCTGTTAAGAATGGTTAGACATGTATTTGCTTTGATTGAACTTTAACATCGTCGAGGCACTAGTTCCGGCACCTTGCTCATCCATATCTTGGTGTGAAGGTAACCACACGCAGCATGATTTTATATAGCGAACGGCGCGTCACGCGATTTCCAGTAGTAGCGACAGCGCCGTCTGCTCCGAATACGTAGCTATGGCGAGGCGCAGCGAGTCACGTGATTCGATAGCTGGGAGGTGAGCGACCGCTGCCGGCTCAACGCGCGCAGCTGTGGCGAGTCATGTGGCGTGGCGTCATAGCCAAGCCTGCGTTGCCCCTGGTTTGAAGGTCAAATTTAATAGCCACATGACCTTCAGCTTTGTACGGGAGGAGTACAGCTTTCGCTCTAAAAGAACAAAAGACCTGCTTAGGACAAACATACCCGGCCGCTTTCGTCATTTGGTAGCCGAAGTGGAAGCCGAAGACGTATTTGTACAATTGTTCTCTGGCATAGTCCAGAAGAACAGTAGAGATATTAACGGTCGGCGCAAGGTGTCCCAATCTGTAATTGCTGGCGGAAGCGAACATCGGGTCCAGGTATTGGTTCAGAAATTGATCCTCCGTGCCGTCCTGCTGGAAGAAGCCCTAAGGAATTAAGAAAGGAGACAAAAACAAGAAACAATTTTAAAAACGAAGAAATAGCGCGGCTGACTGATGTGTCTTCGATAGTTTGTCCCGTTTGGTTCCCCGTGTTCTATTCGCGAAGCACTCTGGTTCTGCAATGACAACCTACCACCGCCTTTGAACTGCTGTTGAGTTGTTATTTAGTCCAACTAGGCACAAAATGAAGCGAACTGCGAGAAATGCTACGTTGGGACGGATAGAGGAATGAAAAAAATAAAGCTGACGGTCGATTTGCGTAGTTAGGCCAAATGTGAATTAGGTGCGCCAGCGCTTCGGTTCCGGTGATGGTATCATTTATTCGCTGGTGGAAGCTGTTCTGGTAGCGATGATGGGCTGGAGCCTATATGTGCGGAAAGGAAGAAGGCAGCGGTAGGCATAAAAGCAATTGAGGAAATGTGCCAGATTTTTTATACAAATTGGGGACACTAACTACCGTTAGCGATATTAGATTCAAGTTTTTCCCAAGAACTTGTGGCCTAACCCGAAAAAATATGAATAGACCCGCACGCTAGAGATTGAGAGGGGGGCTAGAGCTTCAGAGACAATGGCCTCTGGGCCCAGGGGACATGGGGGACATGGTTTGCAGCGTACTCAGTCAGCGTTTCTTCAATTTGTTCATTCGCGTCGACGTAGCGCACAACGATCACACACGAAGAGAAATATCTACCCTGATGAATATAATTAATTTTACTGGTGCAAAAGAAGCTTGCCCGAACGAGGCCATGGCACAAGGTGTATTAGTCTAGTAAGGACTAAGTAAAACACGTAATTTCTAAGCATTTGATCCCAGAGGAACCGAGCACCAGTCGAGGGGAAGTTTGTGCCCATTGGATAACTGATATGTTATCCAATGGGCGGCACTGAGAATCGAACTTCGCATCTCCAGCATACGAGAGGTCTACTCAAACCAACCATCCCTCCCTT
This sequence comes from Amblyomma americanum, assembly GCF_052857255.1. Taxonomy (NCBI): domain Eukaryota; kingdom Metazoa; phylum Arthropoda; class Arachnida; order Ixodida; family Ixodidae; genus Amblyomma; species Amblyomma americanum. The sequence goes on along the minus strand of NC_135501.1, from coordinate 140,814,440 downwards.
CCTCACGCGCACACACAACACTTATAGCGATATCCGGAATAAACAATGAGGGCGGTAGCAAGACCGACGCTGGAAAAACGGAAAGAACCCCAGGTTGCTGAAATTTCCGGAGCCCTTCACTACGGCGTCTCTCATAGCCTGAGGGGCTTTGGGATGTTAAACCCACATAAACTAAAGTAAACTTTGCTTGTTAATCTCTGCGCTGTTCGCTGCAATAGCAAGCAGAGATTTCGTGACTCACATGCGCGTATCCGATGACCTCCGGGAAAGAGTAGTTGAGCGTGTCGCCCGTGTGTAACACGTCCGGGCTGCTGCCACGCAGGCCCACGTATTCGAGGAGGAAGAGCAGGGACAGCAGGGCCGGGGGCAGTACCCAGCTAAAGAGTGGCATCCTCCGCTCGCGCCACACGTGGATGGCACGTTTGCCGAGGATGGCCCACACACGGGCGAACAATGACACCTCCGAGCCTACGGCCTGTGCCACCGTCTTCACCACCGGCACTGCGGCATCAGCAACAGAAGCGGCACACGTGTACAACTACTCTCCCCTTGTCCTCAACGAAGTGGAAATTATAAGCGTGAAACGATTGCATGAAATATATATGTGTGTCGGAAATTTTGCTTGCGATGAGATTTATAAAACGTTTAGCTCTAACTTTCGCAGTGGTTTTATGAAGCATGGCTCATTTACTTAAACTTAGACCCTAGGCCCAAATGTGCGCGAAATGGTATTGTGCTTTGTACTTGCGGTTCGCAAAAAATTCCCCAGGAAAGCCCCTCAATTCCGGATATAAGAAAGGTTCTGGGTCGCAAATCAGGGCGACCTGCGTCCTCGATACACGGGAGCATTGCCGAAACACGCACACAAACACGCTCACGCTCTCTCTCTCCCACACACACACACACACACGCGCGCTCATGCTCACGCTCTCTCTCTCACAAACACACACACGCTCACGCTCTCTCTCTCACACACACACAAGCTCACGCTCTCTCTCTCACACACACAAACACGCTCACGCTCAAACTCTCTCTCTCTCACACACACACAAACACGCTCACGCTTTCTCTCATACACACACACACACACACACACACACATGCTCACGCTCTCTCTCTCACACACACACGCTCACGCTCTCTCATACACACACACACACGCTCACACTCTCTCTCTCTCACTCACACACGCTCACGCTTTCTCTCTCTCTCTCTCACACACACGCGCTCACGCTCTCTCTCTCTCACACACACACGCTCACGCTCGCTCTCTCTCTCACACACACAGACGCTGACGCTTTCTCACACACACACACACGCACGCTCACGCTCACGCTCTCTCTCTCTCTCTCACACACACAGTGCTCACGCTTTCTCTCATACACACACACACGCTCACTCTCTCTCTCTCAAACACACGCTCACACTTTCTCTCATACACACACACACACGCACGCTCACGCTCTCTCTCTCTCACACACACACGCACACACTCTCTCTCATACACACACACACGCTCACACTCTCTCTCACACACACACGCTCACGCTCTCTCTCTCTCTCATACACACACACACGCTCACGCTCGCGCTCTCTCTCTCTCACACACACGCACGCACACGCACACATACAAACACACACGCTCACGCTCTCTCTCTCACACACACACAAGCACACACACACACGCTCACGCTCTCTCTCTCTCACGCACACACACACGCACGCACACGCACACAAGTGCATTCAGTACTGTGCACTAAGACCAAATTGCAACTCGGCCGTCCAATGAGATGGTTAGATACCTCAGACTTCATTGTTATTAAATTAAATTTGAAGGAAGGTGACAGAATTACTGTCCAGAAGTCTACAACAACTATTCCAGCAGGAGTTATGCGTGGGGGAAGGCAGACCTGTAAGCAGAAAATATTTTGAATTTTCACTTTCTCTAGTATTCAAAAGTTTCGTTTACAAATGTAGCCAAAGAGTACCATTGGCAACAGAAATATAGTCAAATTATTTTTCAAATGCGCCGCTGTATCAGCAAACTGGACGTGGAGGGTCGTCATTATTTACGACGTGTTTCACGAGCTCGCAGATGCGTACCTGGCTCTGTCGAAATCAGCGGACGCCATAATCACAACGCATCCACCTATAAATCAAGTGAACATTTTCTAATAACAGGACCCCCAAACACTTTAAGAGCAATTATTTGTTTCATGAGCTGCAAGACAACGAACGTCAAGTTACGAAGCCTGTATTTGCGGGCACAGAGCACAGCAATAATGCGTCGAACAGCATTAATACCTATTAATTCTGGACAAAAGCATTTTTTCAAAAAAAGAAGTTTATGAACACGGTTTTTATAATATAGGATTTTACTAAAACAATTAATCTCTGCAGATCTCCCCTGAGCTCGATTGCATTTCTTTGATATTAACGTTTTTGTGATCGTCAAAAACGTTCCCCGATGTTTTTTTAAGGCAGTAAGTTCACGATGCGAGAGATGGAGAAAGTTGAAAGATTGTGCTACGCATCGGAAGACTGGACCATTAACTTCAATATTTCTTTCAATATTTCAATTTTTCAATATGATGGACATGGGTAGGATAGTTACATACGCTAGACAATGACGGCATATAATTAACGAATGGCTTCATAGGCGTACACAGGGAAAGCTAAATATTAGTATTAAAGGCCTACCGCACAGTCAGCTTCCTGATATACAGGGCAGGACAAACTGACATACACGACAGGATAACCACGAACATCGCGTGTGAAGATGTACAGTCAGATTTAGGCAACGCGCATGTGTCCTACGCCACAGTTTCAGAGTGAAATAGTTCTGAAATAGTTTACTGTATTCTGCGCGGCCACTGCTTTTAGGAATGGCCACATTTATTTTATTTCTTATTTTTTTATTTACAGTACACCCTGCAGCGCCGAAGCACTTTAGCAGGGGAGTGGGTATAGCATAAAGTGACGAGTACGTGAGCGTAACCACACCAAAAGGAAGGGAAGACAAAGGAGCAATGCATCAAGATCAGTAGGAGAGAAAAAAAAATCATGCATGCGCTTTAGGACAAAGCGTACAGTGAATGGTATTAAAGAACAGTGCAATTAAAAATCACCGATTAGGCTTAAAATACATCTCGGGGAGCACCCACAACTTCCACCGGCAACTTATTCCATTCAGAAATACTACGGGGAAAAAAAGAACACTTCATGTAGTTTGTTTTGCAGTTAATTTCGCGTATTTGGAAACTGTGGTCTCTTCTGTTTGAAACATAATGGGTATATTTGAGGTATGTAAGCTTGTCAATGCCTGTCGAGTCTGTGTATATTGCATGTAGTAGTTTCACGGGGTGCTTCTGGCGTCTTATGTGTAGCGGTTCTAGTACTATGTGTTCCTTTATTTCTGTAACAGTTAAGTGCCCGGAGTACTGCCTTGATATGAATCTGGCAGCGCGGTTTCTTACGGCTTCTAATTTATCAATCAGGTACCGCTGGTGGGGATCCCATGGTGCGGACATATGTTCTAATCTGAGGGGCAGTCTTAAGGGTTCGTGTAAGTAGGCTAAGCATTTTCCCGGCTTTTCTGACGGTCGTGTCAATATGGCTAGAAAAGGACAGATCTGCCGTTAAGAGAACACCTATAAATACTTAACTTCATTTACCTTTCTGGGTATGGAATCGCCCTGCATGTAGGTGGGCTCACTAGTGATTTTAGATTTAGTAAATGTTACCTGGTAAAATTGGTCTGTATTTAGGCTAAGTTCCCAGTTTTGGCACCAGGAGGCTATACTGTTTAGGTCTTGCTGGAGTGCATCTACATCATGTTAATTGCAAATGGCTCTGTAGACAACGGAGTCGTCTGCAAATAGTCTCATTTGTGAGGAAATGTCTGAAATTTATGTAAATTAATAAGAGTAGTGATCCTAGCACAGAGCCCTGCGGCACTGCCGAGGTGACTTCAGCAAAACTCTAATTCTTGCCATTAATAACTACGCTTTGTGTTTTGTCGTTCAGGTAGTCATTAATAACTTTGATGACTTTTGTATCAGAGTATTCATTTTGTGTGTTAATAGATCATGTTGTACGGAATCAAATGTTTTGCGATAATCAAGAAAGAGTGATCGGTACGCATACGCATTCCTTTTGCAGCAGTATCTGCAAGCTCATGAAAAAGTTAAATTAACTGAGCTGTGTAGCTCACGCCTTTGCGGGAACCATGCTTATTTTGGAAAAAAAATTGCTTCCTTATAACTGCCTAATTATATTGCTATAAAGAATGTGCTCAAAAACTTGACAACATAAGAAACAAAGTGAAATTGGTCTATAGTTAGTTACGGAGGATTTGGAACCGCTTTTAAACCCTAATACTACATAGGCTTTTTTCAAATCTTTAGGTAGTATGCCACTTTCGAGGGTTTTGCAGGATATGATTTGTAAGTATTGGGATATAATGAAAGAACAGGTTTTGAGGAAATTCCGTCTGGACCAGTTGCTTTGGCTTCATTGATAAAATTGAGACACTTTCTTATACCCTCCAGTGTAATCGTAATTGGAGGCATTATGTTTGGCACGCTGCAAGTAGTGCTTGGAAAAGTATTCCTTTTTTTTCTCTTTTTGGAAGTACTGATTGGAAGTAATTATTAAAACAGTCCGCTTTGGCGCTGCTTTCGGATATCTGGATTCCATTGTGAAGAATACTTGGAATACCCGTCCTATCCTTGCGCGTATTTCTTAGATAGCTCCAAAATGCTTTTGTATTTGTCTTAATAGATTCAGGTAGTCCGGAAAAGTACGTATATGTTGCTGTAGTGATAGCTTCGATATATTCTGTATGTAGCCCTTTAGACGGCGCTCAAGTTTGTTTGAAGGATTCTTTTTATATTTTTGGTAAGCACGAGTCCTTTGTTTTATCTTCCTTTTAACCTCATAAGTCATCCACAGTTTGTCTATTTTTGCTTTAGCGGAGATGTATTTGAAAGGTACATGTTTTTCAATCAGTGATGACAGCACGCGTTTAAAAGAATTCCATAGAACGTCTGCACTCTCGGATGAATGCTGTGAAGACGCCTGGAACTTCGTTTCCATATCTAAGCTGATTTCGTTAAAATTTGCCCTGGGGTAGTCATACACTTTGCGAGTTTCATGGGTAGCAGGAATTATTTGTGGCAGAGTAAGCATTGCAGTTACAATCTTATGATCACTAATACCAGGTGACACAGAAACGTCATGAACAACACTCGGGTCATTGCAAAATAACAGGTCGAGGTTGTTATTTCTGCGTGTGCCATTCGCAACGTATTGATCAAACCCGTATTTGCAAAACATGTCAAAAAATGTTGAACAGGTCCTATCTGAGTGCATTCTCTCGTCCTAGTTTAAGTTTGGAAAGTTAAAGTCTCCTGCCAGCACAATGCGATTATCAGGAAGTGAAGCCAGTGTACCATCTAGTGATGCGATAACATGTGGTCGCGCGCTGGGTGGACGGTAAACTACGCCTAACGCTATCGTTTCTTTATCAGGAAAATTAGCGATAATAATTTTCTAATTCGTCTAATTTCGTCATTTTCGAACAGTTCAAAAAAATTTCAGCACCTAATTAAAAATTATCTGATCAGTCTATAAGTATCAATCAGTCTTGTCTTAGGATGACAGGAAGAAGCGATTAATAGTAAGAAAAAGTTGCAGCACCAATTTCCCACTCTTTTTTCCCACTACTGTGAGAAAAACTCATTGATTGAATTCATTAGTTTGCCTTCAATGCTTTGGATTGTTTAGTTGTTCAATTCTGGTAGCCAAAATGTTTTTTGCGATATTTCCAAGAGAAAGGCTAGCACAGAATTACTGAATAGTTACAAAGGGTCTACAAAACTTTTTTTTTCTGCGGAGATCCAAACACTATTTTGAGAGCTAGCAAAGGCGACGTGTTCAACTCTTGTGCTATACGGTTTTTCTAAAAAGGTAGCGTTTCATGCAAAACTGAGGTTCTTTAATCAGTGTCCTCATATTTGTCTACCACATTCAGAAATTTTATTGAACACAAAAAATGGCAAAATGACCTCAATTACTGCAATTGTCTGAACACATCCACATTGTATAGTGTACGTGGCGAGCATGAGTTATTGGATATTAATTTCATAGTAGGCGTCATGCGTATACCTCTTTTTTACATCTCCGACGAGATAACAACCCCCCCCCCCCCCCCACCCTACCCCCTTTTCAAATGCATTCGTCCCGAAAGAAATGCAATAAGAGGATAACGAAGTCTCCGAGGCTGAAGCGACGCGTGATACCGCGGTAAGAAGGGGACATCCTCACCCTTGGCTGCGATGACCATGGTCTCGTCTCGGGCTCCCTTGACGTCCTTTTGCAGCTTCCGGGCGCGGTGAACGTGGTACTGCTCGCCGACCCGGATCATCACGTCCTCCAGCGAAGTCACGGTAAGGCCCACCGACTCGATGCCGAGCTCCTTGGTCTGCTCCTCCAGCTTCTGGGTTTTTTGAGAGCGCAGCATATTGTTTCCCGAGAGTGAAGCCGCTGTGAGTCCCGAGTGTCTCGACCATGGTGTCACAGAGGCGACAACGTCCAGCAGCATTTCCCCTCAGTGGCAGTTCACTTCGAAAACATGTTTCGGGTAGAGCTGGGAGTGACACTCATCTAAATTTTTACGGCCACATCAGTAGCTGCTTCACTCGGCAAGTGTGCAGTCTCGGCATGAAATAGCAAAGAAGTGAAGCGCGAGAACCGCTCTCCGCTACCGCACTACAAACGCTTACACCCAGAAGATGCCCGTAAGAGGAGACCACTACACACCCATCTCCACTTTCTAGAAGCTGCCACGGTGCATCGCAGTGAAAAAAATGAAATGAATTTCTCAAGCCTAGTGGCAAGGCGACCAATAAAAAGATAAGAGCAAAAGTCCCCTGTTGTCGCAGCTTCGTTGCATTAGTTCGTATGATCATCCGTTGGTTTTTTTCCCTCCACTGTGCTTCTTTGCATGGCACAATGAACCGTGTTCGTTTACTAAGGGGACAGTGATAACAAATCAAGGTAGTCCTGTATCGACTACCGGGTCGTAAACAAAGAGTCTTCATTTGCGCAAAAGGAAACTTTTTATGTGCTTTAAAACGGAAAACAATATAGAAAGTCAATAATTGGCGATTACAAAGCTCATAAGTCGAAAAATGAGCCCCAGCTGGCATGCGGTAAGGATTACGCACGGAAAGATGCAGCCCATATATAATGCCCATGCGGGGTCCGAGGCAGTCATCCAGATGTGGGAGTGGAAAGGAGGAGTTGGGCAGGAAGAGTCGAAAAGGAGCCAATCAAGGGGGTAATAAAAGAAGGGTATTTAGATATTGGTATGGATATGCATTCTTTCACATCTACTTCAGGGTAAGGTCGAGCAAACGTTATCCAATTGATTGCGGACAGAATGGATTAAGTGTCAATGGCAGACTGTTCTCTGTGTACATGCTCTGCACCTTGAACATGTCGATGATCACGCTTGTAGCGATGATCTGTCCCAGGAGGAAAATGGCCTCGTTGGGCGAGTCGCTCTCGAGGCGCGCTTTGGGGGCGTACTTTCGTACCAGAGTCTCGATGCCCGGCACTTTCGCCCGCCTGGGTACCTTGTTGATGCGCATCCGGTATCCGGTGCCGAAGCGCTGCTTTAGGAACGCCGGCGAGCCGCAGCACCTGCTCGCACGGAGCAATTTCAGATGCCGATAAAAGTGGCATATGAAGAATACAATGTGTTCTGTGTCAAGTTTTATCGCGGATAGAGCGGCTATAGGGGTAGCCGGGTTTCACAAAACACATTTATTGTGGTGTTTTACCAAGATTGCGTTTGGTACACAGTTTCTTTACACAGATTTTCTTGTTACACAAGATTTTTCTATCATTTGCGGACTCAAGATGGCGGTCACGGCACGAAAACTGTTTAGCTAAAAGCCGGCCGCGGTGGCTCAGTGGTTAGAGTGCTCGGCTACTGATCCGGAGTTCCCGGGTTCGAACCCAACCACGGCGGCTGCGTTTCGATGGAGGCGAAACGTAAAGGCGCCCGTGTGCTGGGCGATGTCAGTGCACGCCAAAGGTCCCCAGGCGGTAGAAATTATTCCGGAGCCCTCCACTACGACATCTTTTTCTTCCCTTCTTCTTTCAGTCCCTCCTTTATCCCTTCGCTTACGCATGGTTCAGGTGTCCGCCGAGGTGTGACACAGACACTGCGCCATTTTCATCTCCGCCCCAAGAAAATAAAAACAATTTTCAAAAGCAGCTCAGAGAGTGTTTACCACAGCAACACCACGCACCATAATTTTTTTTCGCACAAATCGAATATGGTCGAGCGCTAACCCTGGTCAGTAGCTGTGGAATGAGGCAGCAGCTACTGTAGGAAAAGGGGGCAAGAGCAGCGAGTACCTGATGCGTCCGTTGGCCATAATGGCGATGCGGTCACCCACGACGTCCGCCTCGTCCAGGTTGTGGGTCGTGAGCAGGATGCAGGTTGTGCGGCGCAGCTTGAGCAGGATCTCCCAGATCTCGCGGCGGCCCTCTGGGTCCATGTTGGTCGTCGGCTCGTCCATGATCACCAGCTGAAGTCAGTTGAAAAGGTGATCGGGACTCATTCAGAACTATCCCCTATTAGACATTCGCTCGCGAACGAATGGCTTCGTGCTATCGGCTGTCCACGAGTACGAACCCCTTCCTTACATCTCGTACAACGCTCCCAACGAGAAATTCTCATGAGCAGTCATTAACACCGTGCATAGCAAGAATTAGCGGAATTAACTACTCCTTTCTGCCAACTACTCCTTTCCAAACAACGCTGATTTTTTGACGCAATTGATTGTTAAGGCCTTATTCTCAAGTTATATTTCAGTATGATTGTGTTCTCTATTATCACAGCTTGCAAAGTTGTCTTCAGATTTGTAATAAGATTTGTTGAAAAAGCAATGTTATATCTACAATATTAACAGTATTAACATTATTAACATTGCTTTTTTGTAGTTTAGAGCTGTGCTTGATTACCTTGTTACTTTATGCCGCGTTTGCTTTAGGATTCATGGCTTTCTGTTTGCATGTTTATGCCGCTCAGACTTGTGTCTACTGTAAGGCCTGCTGTATTAAAAAAAAGAAATCTTTCCACACCAGACGTGGCGAATCTGTGGTAATGGCGTTTGCTGCCGAGCCTCGGTTTGGCGAACTCGAAGCCCGGGCGTGGCAGACGTATTTCGATGGAGGCGAAATGTGAGCGAGCCCGTGTGCTGTGCGATGTCAGTGCACGTAAAGACACCCCAGGTGATGTATATCGGAGGCCTCTTTGCCAGTTGCAGCTTGTGCAGCTAGAACTGACCGTACCACCCAGCGACAGGCAGCAGCGATATAAATATTGTGGTTACCGTTCTGAGAATGTGAGCGTTCGCATCCAGGTTCTGCACAAACACTTGGCAGGATAGTTATAATGGGTTAGTCCAGCTTTATTGGCCGTGGAGAACGACAATTCGAATACCCTTCCTGGAATTCAATTTTTCCTCTCTCTCTCCTCCTTTCACCCAAAATGTGTCAGAAAGGAAGAGCGTGAACACAACGAAGAAGATGAACGACACAGGAGCTAACTAACGGGTAAATTTTATTTGAAGGTGCATATACAATACGTAGTCTTGAGGTTAACTTATGAGCTGAGTCAACATCAGGAGCAGTGAAAATAGCTGGAAAAAACCAAAGAATTCCCAAAAGCAAATAAATTTAACCTGATGAGATAGTTTGAGGCGGTGTAATGAGTAACAGATGCAAAAAAAAAACGAGATGAACAATGAGTGGGCAGTCTTAATGCTTACAGGTGCGGTAAAAAGGTTAGAAGAAATGTGGCTAAAAGAGTTGGAGACGGTATTGGAAAATCTTCTTGATGGCAGGCATGGTTACTATTTTTCCCGGCAGGCTGTCTTTCTTTAACTGGGTCAACAGACAGGCTGGTGACGCATGAGGTGCCACAGTATCGAATGAGGTAGCGCTTGTCCTACGTCGTTCTTCTACTGTGTGTTTGTTTTTTCGGCACTACTGTTTTCCTTTCAGGATCGAAATGAACCATCTAGCCCAAATAGAAGTTCTTTTAAACTTCACGTGCCTCTCGCGGCACAGCTGATGAGTTAACCCAAGACTACATATTATGTGTACACCTTCGAATAACCGTCACTTGTTAGCCAGCTCTTGTGTCATTTTCTCGTCCTTTGTCCCCGCTCTTCCTTTTTGTCAAGTCAAACCAACTAGCCTGCAGCAGAACACTTGTGAACGTAAATATGACCCAGTTGTTTTACTTTATAGGCAGTAGTGAAATGGTTCGTTGATTGCGAAGTCTTTTGGGATAGTGTGAGGTGAGCTTTATCGGACCTATTCCACTGGCCCCAGTTCGTGAGTCGTTTGTTGGTACTAGAAGCCGTCCGCTATAGCCTCTCTCATAGACCTTTGCTCAGGGACATTAGACCTCAAATACCGTACCTGTTCTGCCGAACGATGTTCGCAATAGTAGGGAAAGTGGATTTTGACTTTTTTGTTTACCGTAGTTTCGAATCGCAGAGTTTAAGAAAATTTGCCCCATTGCATTTTTGATATTAGTAACCACCGTTTTTATTTCTGTATATGATGTGGCATAGAAGGCGCAGTCCACAGATTCGCCACAAGTAGTGCGCGCTCACTGAAAAGTGACGAGTTCGCTACATCCAAATACTCAGAGAACAAGAGTGGAATTTGCTGCACGAGACGCAACAGGAAACGCGTCACTGTTCTGTGAAAGCACGTGAGTTGTGGCTGTTCTGTGCACTAAGCAGTCTTCGTCTCAACTCGAAAACATCGCAACTCGGGGAGGAAGCCACAGTTGTTAAATATGTGTCTAAAGCACAGTGATGGGTATCTTTTCCCTTTGATGACGCGCATTCAGAGGATGCCCATCGAAGATCTCTCCACGATGCCTGTAGAGCTCGGAACGTAAACACGTTCTGCGATCTCAGTGCGTATCAACATAGGACGTGAGTTTTATCCACACAACACGGCCCAGCCACGGTATATGCACTAATGGCACGTGACACGTTGTCCTACCTTGGGCGTTGCCAAAATGGCGATCGCTGTGGACAGCCTACGCTGGAGAGACAGCGAGAGCTGATCGGCCATCACAGAGCGGTGATCTATGAGGCTTGTTTCGTGCAGCAGGTTCACTACCTCGTTCCGGGCTTTGTCCAGAGGTACGCCTTTCACCTGCGCGGGAGTAGACACGCAGAGATGGGCGTAACCAAACCTAACCTAACCTAACCTAACCTAACCTAAAAAAACATTCCGCGTTCCCAGTGAGCGTCAATACTGTAAATAAGCCTCGTCGTCCGTGGTAGAGAGAGGGTACGCAGATGAATCTTGACAACCACAAAGTCAACAACAAAGGGGGAAGCCACAGAGTGCTTTCAAACGTTTCGACTAGAGGACTTGTGTTCGTGTGAGCCAAAGCATTGCTGTCAGGCCGTTAATTCGTTATGCACATAGAAAAGCACATGATACTGATGGTATACGTGATTTTATTTGCAGTACATTTCATTTCGTCTTTGGCGACAACTTTGTGACGTCTAAATACAGTTCATTATATAATTTTGTCGGTAAAAAAAAAAACTCCCAGGAAGATTTAATACGAAGGCAAGCTGTACCTAGATGAATTGCGAAATAACCAAATCACTTACAAAGCACAAAGCAGTCATTCTGACATCCTGTCTATCACACCGAAATGAACATAGCAGTAATGTTTATACCACGTACATCACCCCAAACTGAATAAGACAGCGCAATGGAACATACCGAAACTAATAAGAACTGAACATATGCTAACAAGTTTAACATACAGAAAGTAATACAAATTGAACATATGGTAGCAAGTCTAGCATATCGAAACTATACGAATGAACATATGGTGGTAAATGTAACGGCAGCGGCCACAGGAAGCAAGCTTGCTGCGGCAGTAACGTACGCCGCAGCTCCATTGACAGCCACAGGCACGATAGCGTATACCGTCAAAGTCGTGCCAGAGGGCAATTGCCTCACTTCTGCTATCTGTGCTGTTTGGCAGAGACTAATTGCAGGGAATGTTATAAGCGCGTACGATGGCGAAGAACATGAGGTGCTCCTCGACGGTAAGGTCCTCGAAGAGCTCGTTGTTCTGCGCACAATACCCGATGCTTTGGCGGGCGTCACGCGTGCATATCCTCATATCGTAGCCGCCAACCAACACCACGCCTGAGGTACAGTCTAGGAAGCCTGCAATGAAAAAAACGTCCATAAAAAGCCGTCGTTAAATGCAAAGCCCACAGTGAGTTTTTGCAGCACTTCTACAAGTACGAAGCTTCAGAAGGGCTAGGAATATTACCCTACGCACCATCGAGGCACCTATAGTCGCATGCAACTCAAGAGCGAAGCGGCTTTTCCCCGACAAAGTACCCCCTTCCAAAAAATGGCGTCGGCCGATTCTCGTGAACCTGCTAGCATGACAATGCAGGAACCAGCATGAAAATTCAGGCAGGAGACTATCCCCGACTACTGAAAGAGGGGACTATCCCTTTTCATCTGCCACACTCTGCTTTGTCACGCTAGCAGGATCATAAGAATCGGCTGACGCCGTCGGCTGGAAGGGGGTCCTTTGACAGGCAAAATCTGCTTCATTTTGAGCTGTATCCGACTATAGAGTGCTGTAGATGGAGAAAAGACGGCACTGCATGACCCAAAAGCAAACCCTGTGGGTTGCATATTTTTGACAAACGCTGTACATAACTAAGGCTGATTCTGAAGACGGCGCAAAAGAGGCAACGACAAGGAAGGCAAAAGAACAACGGGACAGGCAAAAACTTTCAATTGAGGTCTTTGTCTCTTTTGCGCAGTCTACAGAATGAACCTTACCTATGAACTAACTAGCCGAAACCAAAGTACTTCTTGAGCTGTACATAAACGGGAACCTCCGGAACATCCGGAGCTTGTAGTATTGCGAATAAGAACGATCTTCCCGAAAGGAACCAGTGCCCGCCCGGGCTGCTCTCTTGTTCAGGGGAATCGCTAAGTAAATTTCTTCCCCGTGCGTTTACGACGCAAAGCCCAAGCCTAATAATAGTGCAAAGAGAGACCCCGTGCTATAAAACAATTTTAGTAGAAGTCCGTAATTCACTGGGCCCTTTTGCTACTTAGAAAGCGCCCCCAAACACTGAAGGCTAAAATAAAAGGGGAGAAATTAAACGTTGAAACCAGGGAAATATAGGTGTTTTACTATCCTACGATCCTCCCTGCAGATACGAGAAAGATGGCGATGGTCTAGCTCTGGTTAAACCTGGATTGTCGCGATAGCTACAGCTGCCCGAGTGGAACTTCCTCAGTTGAAGTACAAAGCCAGTCTTCCGCCGCTTGGTTTCGCTGGGCGTTCCTTCTTCATCTTCGTCCCACTTGACACGGTGCATGCGCACAGCTGTGGCAGCTCGGTTTCGCCGGCGCGCTGCGCCGCCAGCAGCAGCAACTCCTCCGCGCCACGTGGCTGGTCACGTGACCAACCAGGTGACGAACCACGTGATCAGCCACGGCGCCCCGCCATCAGCAGCTGCTCCGCCCCACGTGATCAACCACGTGACAGCATGGCGGCGCAGCCACGCTGAAGGCTCGAAATGCTACCGTAATGCAGCTATCGCTACAAAAGAGTTGAGCGCGTCGTCTTACTTCTTACCGGCGATCATATTCAGTAGCGACGTTTTACCGGCCCCGTTGTGCCCTAGCAGCACTGTAATCTGCTTGTCGAAGATCCGGAGGCTGACGTCGTCGACAGCCACAACGCCATCATAGTCCTGCGAATGTGCGAGAGATTTTAGCAGTGCTTGCTACATTTCAGCGCCCTTCGTACGCAACATTTGTTGCAAAACTCCCTAACTTTTAACCGACCCCTACATCCAGACACTGTTTTACTGCATCAGACATTCTTGCCAATGAGAGCACCCGCTCTTAGGCCCATCTGGGGGGAATGAAAACGCATGCCTGATTTTCAAGATACAAGTCCAATGCTAACTCCGAAACCATTGACCCCAAAGGAAACTCCTTCAAACTCTCTTGCTGTAGAAGGTTTTCCAGCACTTCTGCGAGGCAGCGTTGAACTACACGACAATTTCTTACACTTAAAAACTCTAGAGGACACTAATGCTTCGCCCTAAGGGTACGACACGATAAGGTGAATGGGTTAACGCCCATATATGCGGAACTGGTGACCTTTAAATTTACATCCGTAGATCCCTGGCAGTCCTCATAGCATTCCTGGCGCAGTGCTGTAGCGCCCCTTCCCCACTTGAGACCAATAATTAATTCAACTGCCACCTGCACACGGTGGGCAGTTTGCTCATAATCCGATGACCAGGTTGTGATGACGTCACAAGGTCACGTCACCTAGGTGGCCCACTTAGGTAGATGCAGCGAGCCGCTCCGGCTTGGAGGTTACCAACGCCAACGCCGGACATTTTTTTTTTCGGGCAAGTGGGTATTAGCGCTCTGGCGTTAAAAAAAAGATGAGAAAAATTTATTTCCCACAAGGGAATTCTAACTGATCACTTGCGCGTTAAAAAATTGTGCGATAATCTATTTCGACACAAAAGTGATGAGAACGACCGATTTTAATTGTGCTGCAATTCGTCCCAATAAAATTTACCCTATCATTAGGAGCCGCTATATTAGCTAAATCGTCACCATCTGCAGGACTGCACCTTTAGTTTACGTTGTCATGCGACCCGCGTACCGAGGTATAATAATACCACCGGCATTCGACAGGTGTGTCTGCTCGAGACGTAAAGACCTGACCACCATGCACTATATTCTGCCCAGTCCAAAAGAAATTTCTGCTTGCACCGCAGAACATTTACTCAAAATATAGAATGTTCTGTTAATCCAACAGAAAATCTGCTTACACGACGCAAAATTCTGCTCGTGATTGACAAAAAAAAATTCTACACTCCAGACAGAAAGTTCTACTAAGCCTAGAGAAGCAGACCTATACATTTCATACCTAGCAGGCTACGCTGCAGAGGCTGCGGAGGCAGTGCGCTCACGAAACCATATTACTCCGCCACATAGCTTTCATCCATCTCGAAGCCTCGGTGATTGTTAGGACTAAAACAATGAGCGGTATAAAGCGAAGAGGTAGCACTGAAAACTACGATGGAAGCTGAGGCGTTCAGTGCTCGGAGCCTCTGGCTACAACATTCACCGATTGTGAACTACTTTCTAAGCGCGGATGGAGTAAGGGTGATTCGCCCTTCCAGCCGCGTATCAGACCGCCAAACTGATTCCTACTCCTCGAATTCTCGATAAGTTGGAGGACGAAAATGTGGTAAGAGGTAAGACGAACTCCAGAAGATTGTCATTCACGGCAATTAAGATCTGTCGCAACGGAATGTACTTGCCTTCACTTTGATTGTAGAGAAGCGTACATTTTGGACTCGGACTTAGGCTGCACGAACAGGCCCGCTAACTTTGGCAGCGTTTTCTGCTATGTATGAAACGGAGTATAGCGAGCTGAAAACCTTTGAAAACACTGCTGTATCGGATATGGAAACGCAAACTACAGGCTCTTCTTAGCGATCCGTATAGGGCGTGTCTCGTGAAAGCGAGATTTTTCATTTGAAGAGCGAAGGCCACGTGACCGGGAGGAAATGCGGAACCTTGGCAACAGTACCTTACAAACGTGCACAAGGTCAACGGCCACCGGTTGATCGACGGGCTCGTTTTCAAAGTTGGGTAGCTCCTGAGCGGTCCTCGCCGGCGCTCGGGCGAAGCTCCTGCTGGGTATCCAGTAGCGGATCTGTGGAAGAGTAAATTATAAACATTTGGGAGTTTAACTTCCCAAAGGAACCGTGGGTAACTGGAGACGCCGTAGTGGAAGGTGCCGGATTAACTTGTCTTTGGTCTGGTTTTATGGGGTTTGACGTCCCAAAGCGACTCAGGTTATGAGGGACACCGTAGCGGAGGGCTCTGTATAATTTCGACCGTTTGGGGTGTTCAGCGTGCACTGACATAGCACAATACACGGGCCTCTAGCATTTCGCCTCCATCGAAGTGCGACCGCCTGGGCCGAGATCGAACCAGCGTCTTTCAGGCCGGCAGCCGAGCACCGTAACCACTGAACCATCGTGGCGGCCTTTAATGCGCACTGAGATTCCCGGAAATGGGTCAGACGGGTTAAACCAGTGGCGTTATTTTGCAGAGCCAGGCAAATAGGGGGCGTTTTCTTTGCGGACCCGCAGTTTCACAAGAAGCGTATTCTCAAGAAATAAACTATGAATCATTAATAGTACAGCAAGTGAACCCGAAGCCTGTATTACGCCCTGCGCTACACGTATGATTCAAAATCTAAAAGCTAATGCTCGCAATGTCCCCAGTTCGATATCGAACGCGGCGGCCGTATTTGGATGAAGACGAAATGCCAAAACGCTCGTGTTCTGTGCGATGTCAACCGAGGTTAAAGAACCCAAAGTAGTGTAAGCTGACCCGAAGTCCTCCATTGTATTCTGTATTATTTTCATATGAACGAAGAAATCATATGGAATAATGGGAACCTCTTTACAGGATAATCGTGTAGAGCTGCCTTCTGCCCGGACTGGCTTGTCGGGTGGTGTCAAGGGTTATACAGGATGGGGAATTCAGTTTAAAGGGCGCTAACCATGAGAGGAAAGTAAACCGGCTTGTGGACTCCAGGCCCCAGAGAAAACACGTTGTCCAGGTACCAGAGGAGAGCCGCCAGGGTGAAGTCGAACATGGAGCCGATGAAGACGATCTCGGCCAGTGTGACGTTGTCCGGCGTTGCGTCATGGTCGTAGAAGTTTCCCCAATTCGCCCCGTGTTCCACTGCGGCCATGCACACATGCAACGATTGTATGCTATAAAAAGATCACTGCCCATGTCATCACTGACCAACAATTGCCAACCTTCCCGTCAGATCGAACACATCTTTAATGGTGTTCAAGGCGGACGGGGGACTTCTTTTATTAAATCAACTAGTGCGAACTACCGCTAGCACCAAGCCTTAAGGAGCTCGCGGACAAGGATTGTGAAGTCGGTGGCCTATATTCAAGCTCACATGTATGGCTCAGAAAAGTTCACATATATGCACTATACGAGGGCTGAAATGGCACAGGGCCACGCGGAGAGCAAATTAGTTCCTGACACAACGGTTGTTCTGTTCCCAGCACTAGTTTTTAAATAGTTGACTCTCGAAAGCAAAATTTATCCTTACACTGCGTCGAACATGAAAAAGTCGTGTGGGGTTGTTTGTCCGGAATAAAATTTTTGGGAAGAAAGCGAAAACTGTGTATCTACTTATATTTTGGGAGTAGCAGGCTAAATCAAAACAAACAACGGTGGGGATCTTCATACTGCTGAATTTTCATGTGGTTAAACGGGAACGTGCCAGAGTATGCGAGAGAACCTCAACTTAAGTCATAAAGCCTTGCTTCATTACTTCTTTGATGAAGCAAGACTTCCGTTGATGAAGCAGTAAAGAATAACTTCCCAAAGGAGAACGTGAAAGTGCTCTGCGATAAATTTAGTGATGTATTTATAAACACAACAAAAATGTTGCCAATTACAGCAGTCAGTAGGCCTGTACCACATAGACCGAAACGGGCATGTGTGCATACCGCACATCTGCCTCTGATAACAGTTGACGAGCTATGGAGCATTATATTCAGAATGAAACAAATCAAGCCACCGGGATATGATGGCATTCGTCTAAGAGATCTTTGCAGAAATTGACGTTTTGAAAGAAGTGCTTATGAACATACTGAATAGTGTATTCGAAACTGGTGATATACCTCAAGAACTTAAAATATCTGTTGTCAGGCCGATCTACAAACACGGGAAGAAAGGTGATTGTACAAATTATAGGTCAATCGCAATACTTTCATCAATAGCACATATTATGGAAAAGCATGCTGCATATGTTATGGAACCATTCTGTGAAAAATACTCTTTGAACAATGCTGCGCAATCTGGCTTCACAAGGAATAGAAGTACGACTACACTTCTTGAAGAATTTTCTGACAATGTTTATTATGCACTAGAAAATAATCACATTGTGTTAGCCTTATTTCTGGACTTAACTAAGGCATTTGACACGATAGACCATGCGCTACTACTCGAAAAATTAAGCTCACTTCGATTCTTGCTATTGTGCGCTTAAAACAAGCACTCTAAAAATAGGGCCCCAAAAGGACTTTAACGCTCAAAGGCGAATTCAGATTTTCCAGGCTTCAAAACCCGTGGTCCTCAAGAGGAGTAGCCAGAGACCAGTTTCTCAAGCATTTCACCCCCGAAAAGCCGAACATCAGACTGGGGATGTCTTGCACACATTGGAAAACTGGTGCGTACGCGACGGTACATAGCATGGAACTCAATATGCCTGTGAGACGAATATTCAAACCACTAAGTAACCACTGCTGTACCCAATTGGGCGCAATAAATAACCGTGAGCGTGCTTCGTCCTGTATACTGCTGATGCGGATTTAAGAGGGCGCGGCCAGCAGCAATTTTTTAAATTGATGCGTGTACAGTAAGTTTTTTTGACAACAAATTAACGGGGGGAAAAGTGACCAAATAGTCGTGTGAAGAAGTCTGCTTCAAAAGGTAAGAATCTAGTCAGAGAGAGAACCGAAACAGAGGATAACGCCGTTTTTACCAGCGCTTCCCCGCAAAGCACAGCCCCCGCGGATCACAAAAATTTTTAGGATACTTACATGTCGATTTCACTTATGAAAGCTACGAACAATTACAAAAAAAATTTTGGCCATTTTCAAATCCGCGTCCGCCTTCTACTCCTCCCAAGAGAGAAGTTTTATTAGAGAAAAGCCTGCAACGACCACATTTTTCTATGCATTTCTTCAGATTGCTTAGACAAACTAGGACGCTGCCCGCACTCCAACCACTCCGCCGACAAGGTGAGCTAAAATGCAGCGCGGGTAGCAGCTGTGAAGCTTGCTTGCGCGGTCGCTCTAGCAGAACGAAATGAATAAAGCAAGAATACATACACACATAAGTTTGCTCTAGAAACGTGGCATTCGCGACTAGGTTGCGGGAGCTGCGCTAGGTTTACATTGGTAAGCGAAGTTATACATTCTAGTGGCATTTTAGCCTCTAAGTGTGCCATTTGTGGCACCTCTGAAGCTCCAGATCTCTATCGAGGGAGAGATCTAGAGGGAAGGGAACTCTACTTGTCGCGTTTCAAGACCGTTTGGAGTTTAAGGGCGCTGTGAGGGCTCGATTGTACAACTCATAAACAACCCATGGTGGTAAGCGGCGTTATATAGGGAGACTGAAGCGAACTCGTTATAATAATGTTGTCGCATTCACATTTCACCGACCAGATAATTTGCCCTTAAATCTACCAAGATTCTCTGCTGAGAAACCCACTCGATGGAGCTCCGCTACGCTCTACATTCCTCCTTTTGCCGCTCACCGAACTTTTCGAAACGCTCCAGCACGCGGAAGCTCCAGTGAAGGCTCATGCCAGGAAAGATGGCGGTCAGCAGCTTGTCCTTGCGTTCGATGTAGTAGTAGCCCTGTCCGCCGCCGTGCTCGAGCATCAGGAAGGGCATCACGCAACTGAAGGTCCAGTACAACATGGCTCCCGCTATTGCAGAATGTTCTGTGCGAAGCCAACGGGAAGGGGTTCATGTAACCAGAGTTTACCGATATCCAAAGTGCCACGCTGCGGACGGTCAGTGGCTGCAGCGTCCGATACCCGGAGGTGGCATTTCGAGGAAGACTAAATGCAAAATCACCCGAGCTCAGCCCAATATCAGTGCACGTGACCGATTTCCACAACGCACAAGTGCATCCAGCGACTCACTGTGGTGTATGTTTTCCTGTTTTCACCCCCCTCCCTCTTAAGCCTTTCCATTACATCCCTATTGGGGTGTATTTGTCAGCGTCCAGTGAGACTGTCGCTGCGTCTTTCCTTGTGACCAACCATTATGATTTTTGCGCAGACAAAGTGCTACCTTGGTCACAAAGCTACTTCCACATTCCCGTATTTTATGATCCCTTCAGAACGGCTCAAGTACAACAGAGTGCTATTCTCTGAGCGGTTCGATGTGATGAGGCGACCCTTCGTGACAGCGTCTGGAACCCCCTTACGGATACACACACAAGCTTCATGTGGAACGGAAAATGTCTATGCTATAGCAGCGTTCTTTATAACTAGCGGTGCAGCTTTGGCACGTAATGATATTTATCATGTGGGAGTCATTCAATTGCTCTTATTTCCTCCCCTATTCCCGCTCCGTTCGCAAACCGCCAAGCTACAACGAAAAAGCCCGCCCAACATGTTATATAGAAACCAGCGCATATTGGCGTAAACTGTTCGAAAGTCGTCACTGAATCCTTTATAAAGTGGATAATTTCATTCGTGCAAACAAAGAAAGTACAGGGTTACTATCATCCAACTCATCATGGCACCCTATCTTGGTGTAGCTCAAGGAGAAAGGAAGGCTAAGAAGAGTCCTTCGCCACCTTCGCTATCGATGCTGCATCGGCTGCATTACAAAAAAAAAAAAATATGTGCCGGAAGCCAAGCGTTTTCGCAAGGGCCAATAGAACTCTTCGACCGATGCCGCAGCCAGTAATGTTGGGCGCAGCGTCTTGGCCCGTTTCATTTTCTGCTGCGAATGCGAAAATGCGGCGAGAACTTGGGGAGGGGAAGACTTCACATGAGACTTCAAAAAAGTGATGTGACGGCCTCTCCTTAATCATTTCCTTTCGCCATAGTGAAGCTCGTTGAGGCCTCGAGCTTGAGGAGGCGTGGCGCGCCCTCTGCGTTCTGAGCTCCAAAGTATGGCAATACCTTCTCAGGGGGTGCACAAGATGTCGCTACTGTCACACTAGGTGCGGTGAAGGAAAGAGTGTCGTAAAAGCTGGTGCTTCTCAGTGTGGACACAGTTGAGCAAGCATGTCTTGAGCTCAAGAGTTACCATGCCGCGGCGAAGCAGGTTTCAGGGGGAAAATATGTGACCAAGCCTCGCCTCCAGTCACGACTGCGCATCTCATTCTCACCCGGGAGAATTCCCCAAGGAGTTGGCGAAGTACAGTCATTTGCAAGCTGACTTTAAAACGATGGAAGGCCTACAAATGACTACCGATGGCTTTGTGGAATAACTAGCCCAAACCCGCACCTTCTTAGTTCCGATTCGCAATCACATTTGGACTCAGGTTCGGACTCGCGTACTCACGGTTGACGAAGAAGGTGGAAAGGAAGATGCCGTGCACGAGGCACTGGCTGCAAAAGAACATCAGTATGACGAAGACTAGTGTGGGGTCGCTGTACTGTATGAAGGCCCGGCCCTCCGTGTTGCGCTTGACGCACACGAACAGCAGCATCAAGGTCACGATGATCAGGTGCATGAAGAAAGAGGTCAGGTAGTGGCTCGCCCAGTACACCCAGTCGCTGACGCCCATCGCGCGCAGCATATCCCTTTTGCCTGGGGAAGCACGTGTTACGCCGACGTCTAACCATGTGCATTGGTCGAAACACACGCAGTTATACCGTATTTATTTCCCCACTTAAAGTTTCACAGAGAGAAAGTTTAAAACACCTATCGGATACAACTCTAGAATGCAGCGGCAAATTCACCACAACGGCTCGTTCCAACCGATGGCCTGAGCTTACAGCGTCATATCATCGCAGTCAGTGCATATTGCACCAGCTAGGTATCTGCTATGTTGTGCTAACATGTGCAAGGCGGTTGACCAATTACGTGAACGAGCTGATTCGCCTGGTTAGTGTACAGGGATGCCTTCCAAATGCCTTCAAAGAAGATTCAGACATAGGCATTGCGCAAAGCGTAATTTCATGCTATTTTCAAAATCTGCCCGCGAGGACCTTCGGCATTTGCAGCCACGCGGAAATCTACACCGGTTATAGTCAAAAAAGAACAATCTACTGTCTCGTGTCTCTGATCATCTGTAGATAATTCATGGCGCAGAACCTGAAAACATTCTTCCAATATAGTTAGTGCATAGTTTTACCGGAGTATCAGCAAAGAATGTCAGTGACAGCAGAAGCGAAGGAGAGCGTCCCGGAGCTGTGCCCCCCGTCTCCATCGTTTCTGATGTCTCTGTCATCCTAGGCTTGCTATTGTAAGTGGTTCGCGTAAGCGGTTTGCGAACCATACTGGGACCAGATACTACAGTGGCCCGAATGTGACGCCAAGCAGGAGCTGCTGGACGACCACAGCCAAAACGAATGGCAAAAGCTGCCTTATGATTACTCACGTTGTGCCCCAGTTTCAAGGATTCGTTTTAATGGGCGTTATGCCTGAAGCCAGCATTTGAAGGAAAAACATCACCGACACGCTCAAACTTTCCCCAAACCTCATTATAGGAATAGGAAATGCGTGGAGCGAGCGTGAGCTGATACAATGGCACTGGTTTAGGCCGCGGGAAAAGAGCCTTTAAGATATGTTCCATGACTCTTAATGGATGTCACTTGAGCATGAACATGAATCACTACTGAGTCAGTCTTGAGAAACCAGTCGTACACTGAAAGATGAAGGATTCGTTGTGGAAGTAATTTAGAGAACATGTCAATAGTCGAACCCCATAGGCAGTGGTTGATGTTCTCGATTGTCGTCGTTAAATGAATCAACGATGTTGCATAATGGCTCCCGCTAAAACCGAAACGGTTTCATAAACACTTACGCACACAGGTACACCCATTGTCAGAAGTAAAAACCTCATGCAGTTTCATTCTGGACCGTGCTGTGTGACTAGTTATTCCCAGCCACTCTTGCAAATCTCTTGACGGTTGGAGGAACTCGTGTTTTCTCCGCGCCAAAACTTACTGCTACTAGAGCTACTAGAGTTCCGCTACATGACATAGGGCTGGCGCAGCTGGCAAAGGACAGGGTTAATCGGAGAGGCATGGGAGAGGTATTTGCCCTGCACTGGGTGTAGTCAAGATGATCGTGATGATGATGATTGTATGCTGTTACCGCACTAGTTCCTGTAAGGCACAAGTTCCTTTCATGTCAATGGCGCGTCCGAGGCACGTTTAAACAAGGTCACTAACGCTAGTGTTGCCACCAGCGCAGTAACGGTCATCGTAAATGCTCTCACGTAGTGAGTGAAAAGCGCGATTATATCGTCTACAAATGGAAATTGCAAGCCATTGATTCCAGCCTGAATGTAACCATGGAACTGGCAACTTTTTTTTCAATGACAACTATCGGTGAGCACTAGAACGAAGCTGATTCAGCTGGCGGAAGCTTCAACAACGAATCTAGAGCAGTCCAGGTGTCTGAACAGACGGCAGTGACTTGATGCACCAGGGTATGGATGTGGTGGAAATTTCGTTTCGAATTGTTTAATTTCCGCCTACATTACTACTCGTTCCCACTACTTGTTACGATACACCTGATGATGCAAGACTCACCGTGCTTGCTCATTGGCTATGGCTTTCTGAAGTTGAGGATTAGGTCCTGGGATTTAATCCCGGCTCTGGCGGCAGTATTTTGACGGAAGCGAAATGCAATAGACGCCTGTGTGCTCTCTGTTGTGAGTGCCCGTTAAAGAAGCCCTCGTGGTGTCGAAACCATACCGGAATCCTCTATTATACCTACCATCTGTTTATACAGCTTCCTAAGGACGTGGCGTGGGTGTCCATCGTGAGTGTGGCAATTACTGCTCCCTTCTTATTTTTGTAACCGTCTGGCAAGGAACTTCCATCACCGTTGTCTCTATGAAAGGTACAGTTGGGGACCGTGGCGGCAGCGAGAATATGAGCTCTGAGGAAAGTACCTATAAAAAGGCCCCACTAACATTTGCTTATTTCCACTTACTCGATCGCGTCCTTATCTGTTATGCCTTCTTTCCTCACCGGTGGCTTTCTCGTCGGTGATGTTGGCGACGAGGACAGTGAAGGGGATGAGTACGCCGAAACAGAAGCGGGTCAGAACCAGGGCGTAGTTCTTCAGGTCCCTCTGCTCAATGTAAGTGGGGAACGGGAACCGCTGCAGCCGCAACTCCTCCACCGAATGCTCGTAATGGAAGCGTTCGGCCTGCAACTCCAGGTGGCGCTGTTGAAGAGCCCCGATGATTGGCAACAGGGTGTGGATCTCTGGGAAGCGCTCCTCGGCCACGGGACCCTCTGGTTGGGCGATAAGCCGCTGCCGGTAGTCCACCTGGCCAAAGGAGCGCGACAAGGAAGCCAGGGGAAGCTCATAAACTTTATCATTCTTATGTTTTTATTGCATCCAAACAGACGCGAACAAGCGCTGGTTCCTTTTCTGTCGGTCTGCGTCGCGGAACAAACTCGACAGGAGAGCCGACTTTACCGAGAAGAGTGAGTGACTTGTGTTTTGTTAGGTGGAGCTTTGAAGCGCATCCCATCAATAGATTAGCGACGTATTGAGTGCGCTTGGTGGTAACAATTTCGCGTCCTATGCCGCTGCTCGTTAAATGCATTTCGTTTTGCAGCATTGTCCACAGGTGGCGCCTTTGTCTGTGAGGAGTTTTGGTGGTAGGAAAAATGCACAAAGGAGCGCTGGTGAATAAATAAAGGGTAGGGGGAGAGCACAGCAATGCGCACATCCTGTGGTGCCAGCGTGGCAACATCGCCTTGCTTTAAATGCATTGAGTTCGTTGGAGTAAGCGCTCCTGACTAGCATTATCCTGGTGGTGGTATTGGTATGCTAAGAGCTCTAGCAAATACGAAACTACAGCAAAGTGCGACTTTCATTTTTACGTCACTGCTGTCACTTGAATATCTCGTACAGATCATGCGCATAAAATTGAACCATTCATTGAATGCCGGCAATTTCCCATTTGCGTTGTTTGTAAGAGAGTAAAATGCCTGAACTGCTAACATCATGAATATTGCCTAATTATACCCATCCCGCTCATCGTTAGTACGGTTTTTTGTATCAGACGCAGCATTGCAGCTTGTTTAGGCTTGCTGTTGTTGAGCGTGTGGTATTACTTCGTATTTTCTGTATCTGCTTACATATTACAGTGCACCGTAGGGCCATGTCCAACATGTACAGAACATTTTTTTTTATTCGAAAATGAAACTGAGCACAATTCAATATGTACAATAATAACTGGACCCATAGCCAGGGGCTAGTTTCGGGTCCAACACAATACAATACAACATATTTGCAGCACGCGGAAACGAACATTTATATTCCTAAAATGAAAATTAGAACATTATAAGATTTGCGGAGAAAAAAATACAGGAATACAAACAAAACGCTCACAAAAAACATATTTCTCTTCGAAACAAAAAGTAAAAAGTTCATACCATATACTTCACATATTCATCAGGAACATTTTGAGGGATCGTACAAAATTTGTTTGTTTTAACCTCATTAGGAATGCCATTCCAGATTAAAACTCCATGAATTATAATAATCTTTGCCCGTAAGTATTGTGACAGGCGGGCAAATTGAAATGTTTTGCACTAGCAGCCCTAGTCTCCCTTTTAGGAGTTATAAAGATACTGTGGGGAAGCGGTTCATTGAGCTTTAGTATTGTATGAATTGTCTGGGCTATGTTTAATGTATACATGGAATGGAAAGGTAGAATGCCGGTGGACTTGAAAAGTGGTTCAGTAGAGTCAGTATATTTTGAATAAGTAATTATTCTTATCGCTCTCTTCTGCAATCGGATTACAGGTTCGAGATATGTGGGGTATGTGTTACCCCATGACTCCATGCAGTAGATTAGCTGGCTTTGTATAAAAGCAAAGTAGAGTATTCGGAGTATAGAGAAATTAAAGCATTCTCGCGCTTGTAATAAAATATGGCGACCATATGCCAGCTTTGAGCAAACTTGCTTTACTTGATTCTTCCAGTGCATATCAGAATCAAGATATACGCCAAGATATTTAAAACTGCTTACTTCTTGTATTGGCTGGTTATTTAAATACAAAGCAACATTCTGGTAGTTTAATTTTTTTCCCCTAGAGCGGAACAAAGTATATTTGGTTTTCTGAATGTTAACGGAGAGGTGGTTGTTAGTAAACCAGTTAAGAACCATTTCCATCTCTTCGTTTATCTTTTTGTTGAGTTCATCGATTGTGTCTCCTATAAATATTAAAGCTGTGTCATCAGCGTACATCACTGCTTGAGAATGTTTTAGTATAGACGGGAGGTCATTTACATAAAGCGAGAAAAACATTGGTCCCAGGACTGAGCCCTGTGGTACCCCAGTCAGCACGACCTGCGCCCCAGAAATCACGTTATTCATTACAACATGCTGTACGCGGTTTGTAAGGTAACTAATGAAAAAATCTAACATTTTCCCTCGGAAGCCATACTTACTGAGTTTATCAACAAGGATTGTATGATTAACCGTATCGAATGCCTTTTTAATATCTAAATACACCACTATGGCAATCTTATTATCGTTGTGGTCAGTATTTATCATTTGCGATAGGACAAGGACTGCGGATGCTGTTGATCTATGCGGCGTGAAGCCATGCTGACTTGGGCATATAATATTAAACTTACCTATAAATTTCTTTATGCGTATACATAGTATTTTTTCAAAAACTGTATTGATGACACCCAGGACTGAAATTTGCCTATAATTACTCGGTTCCGACAGTTCCCCTTCTTTATGGATAGGCACGACTTCAGCTACTTTTAGTCTTGCAGGAAATATTGAACACTCTATAGAGTGCGTAAATAGGTGTAATAGGTGCATGGCTAATATGTCAATATTATCTTTGATTATTTTTACTGGAATGGCGTCCAGACCCGGGGATTTGCTTACTTGAAGTGTGCTTATGAAAACACGTTCTAGCTGTCATCCTTTATCCTTGCATTTCTTGTATTTGATTCGCTATGACTAGAAGCATCGTGCGTTGGTGTAACCATTTTCGGCTTTTCTTTTTCTTTGGAAATGAAGTTATCCGCCTCACCCATTTATGTATTGCGCAATCGGGCCTTCAGGGTAAGAACTGAACAGAAATATTAAGTTCATACCTCCCGCCCTATTTCCTTTGCGAAGATGGGATACCAGTAAGTTTAGCTTCCATAAAAGTAAGTTCAAGGGGTCCAGAGATTACTTCGTTATAGTCGTAGCTTTGTTATAACCGTGTTGACCGACCTCCCGAGGGGAAATGTCATTCTTTCGTAATATCCATTATTTTGCTATAAATCGTTTCGTTAAAACGAGGTTCGACTTAGCTGTAACACCACTGTCCCCATGAGAGCATGCGCCTGCAGACCACGTCTGAACCATACCACCAGATAAAGTGAACCCTCCTAGTATAAACTGAGCAGTCCCATGCCGCAACAGTGCAGAGGCGCACCTGCAGATCGTAGGGCAGACGACCAGCGAGGAGAGACACGTGCAGGCTGACAGGCTGCGAGGCGGTGTCGTTGACGTCGACGCCGGCGTACAGGAGCCGCACAGATCGCTGGGGCGTCTTATGCTTGTAGATGTGTGAGCGCAGCTCCTCAATCTCCATCAGCTGGCTCTTGCTGGGCACCTTCACCAACTTTCTCACACCCAGCTTTGCGAAGGCGTCTTGAGTCAGCCGGTTCAGGTACTTGTTATCCGCGGGAAAGAAGAACACCTGAGACCGAGAAGAGGTCAAGATCAATTAATCTTCTGCGCGCATTGCAAGGATACGAGTCTGAGTGTACACGGTGGTCCTCACGCTCGACTGTCTGCGTGTAGGAACAAGCATATCTGAATATCCCTAATTTAACGTGACCAACACATCAGGCCATTTTCGGAGGTTAGGGGATCGTGACGTAACCTATGAGGTGCCCTGCTATGAGGTTATTGACGCCGCTGTAGCTTTCTAAAAACCCGTCCGTTCAATTTTGACTTAAACTTGTTTGTTTCCTTATTTAAAAAAAATGAACTTCTATGGGTTTCGAAACGTCAACTTGAATTTCTTTGGCATCGTCACTGACAGTGTTTCTTCGTAACCGCGTAAGGAAGATAAATGTGACACCCCTTGACGCCATATGGGACCGAATGCGCCCATATGCACAGCTCTCGCAACAAAGTTTGAAATTACTTCCCGAAGTTCTTAGAATTTATGTGTTTGCAACAAAAAAACAACAACAATGGTTAAAGCCAAATCGTATATAAAGGATTGGGTTAAACCAAGAACAAAGTAGCTGTTCAGTTTAAACAGAGGTGCTGGTGTTTTACTGCTCGATCGGTTTTAAATTCTGTCTTCGATTCTATCTTGTTTGACTTGACCAGTGACTTCATTTCCATGTTACCATGATGATATCAGAAAGGCAAAAGTTCTCCCATCCCGAGTTTAAGTAACCACTTCCAAATACTGTTTTTGTTTCCAGAAATGGGCATCACATCACAAGCACAATTATCCACTTCCCATACCTCCTCTATGTGGGCCTGGTCGCGCTGTGTGTTCCAGAAGGTGTCCGTGCGCGAGGGCTTGTAGATGGTGTCCGCAACCCTCACCAGAGGCTCCCTGACCACTGAATCCTCCTCGATGCCCAGCAGCATAACGAGGATGAAGGCGACCTCCGCCAGAGTGGTGCTGTAGTGGCGTGCCAGCCTCTTGATGTACACATTCTTCCAGAGAATTACGTACAAGTGCTTCAGCGAGAGGAGGCAGCGAGATGTACGCGTGCGGGTAGCGTCGAGGCCACTAAACTCTGCGATGAAAAGCGATGAGCAACGCGATGATTGACACGATGCAGTGTATCACTATACCCAAGTTTTCCTTACTCCTGTGCAATGTGCTGTGACTGAGGGACTTTGAGCAAGAGACTGGTGCCGACGGCTTTGTCGTCGGCCACCATTTGTACGTACCGATTTACTGGGTGTTGAATTTCGTCTGTGTGCGATAAACGAGCGAAATTACCTTCACCTATATAGATAGGAGCATTGGCGTATACAAGCACGTGTATTAAATGGCTTAGAAATTGAGTCATCTGAGAACTAAATAAAGTTTGGTTTGGTTCAGGTGGTTTAACGTCCGAAAGCGACTCGGGCTATGAGGGACGCCTTAGTGGAGGACCCTGGAGAACAAAATTAAGTGCTTTTCTAAAAAGAGATTGTATCACCCTTCCCTTCATGCAATGCTCTGTCTATGTTTCTATTATGCTATGTTCCTGCTTGTATTTTGTAGTCTTTCTCAATTAATCAGTAATTATGCTGTGTCCCCCCCCCCGTCCTAACCACCTTGGCTTGGCCACGCGAGACGTGAGGCTGGTATAAACGAGCACGGAAAAGTCAGCCATATAAAGCGCCGACATTTGCCTGTTAGCGAAACAGATGAGTGTCAGCCAGGTAAGGATGAGACATGAGAGGTGCGTAGGCCAGCAAGAGAAGTTATGGAGAATGTGTTGCGATCTGCGGTCACGTGATCAAGGTGAGCGTGGAACAGGCTGCACTCAGAGGCGTGAGGCAGTGTGCCATATCAAAAGCATTGAAATGTTTTCTCACATATTTGCATGTAGCCTGCAGAAGCCTCTACACTCGAGCATCGAGCGTTGTCACAAACGTTCACGGCCAAAACAAGGCAGTACGGTTAGGATGAAACGAAGGTGTTCATTACAAGCCAAAAGTAACAGCAATTTATATGTGGAGTATTTAATAAAGAGCGCTCTATTTATGCGATAAAGGCTGTTCAAAGGCGTTTTTTCGGATTTTGTTTTCAACAAACGGTGATCAGTGCACGGCAGCCATTTTTTCACGTAAGGCGGGCACAGCCAGCGGATAATTCTCGTCGCCAACATCCACATCAACTAAAATCAAGAAATTAAGTCACTGCACTCAGCGGGAAATGTTTATATCAGAAACATAGTGGCGGTGGTATTTCTAGATTATTGCATCTGGTAGAACCATCCTTGCACACATGTTTTTCGAAAATTAATAAATTTTCAACAAAGTTTGCGTAATTATGCATGCAAGGCGGTGATGTGGTGTGAAAATCTCCTCTGGTGTAACACAACTTTCGTTCACCATGCCGGGTGTGAAGCGGAATAGTTGTTAGGTTTACGTCTTGCTAGTTTCTAGGCCATTGGCAAACGAAACCGCTTACGCAACTGCTGCGTCCCAACTGTGAGGAGTTTCATGCCGATCATAACGCTTTGCATCAGTAATTACGCGGATTGAACTGAACATTTTGAGGCGAGTATCTCGGAAGACTGTGATCCTGGAAGAATCCTAACAAAATTAAGAAATCTTGGGATCCGAGTGCTTCTAAATTTACATTTAATACATGCACGCTAACTGCTGTGGCTAAAACGATTAATTGGTTTTTAGTTAAGTTGCATGCTGATGACTAAACTTATCCGCCCACTTTGCGCCCGCCTGGTCGCAACAAGGGATTTCGTATGGCGTGCATCTTATCTTTTTCTTCTGAAAACCTAATTTTTCACACCCTACATAATGAAACCACCTTGGGCCCTCTCAGGCATCGTCATGTAGAGAAATATAAATCCTCCAACCTGCAAGTTCTCACCACATTAAGTAAAAAGCATCTCGATCGTGACGCAGGCAATCTGAAGAAAGTTGGTAGCCGAATACAAGGTGACAATGACCTAAGGGCCTTTAGAAAATAGCAAACTGGATAAGATTGCGCTATTTGGCTTTGCATCAGTAGAGTACTTCCAAGAAGAGCACTCTGCTCTACTTCCGGAGCATGAGGTCTCTTGCAATATTTGTGCTTCCTCATCGTCCCTGTCACGGAATCAAACGGCCCGTGTACTGTGCGATGCCAGTGTACGTTAAAGAATGCCAAGTGCTCGAAAATTCCGGTGCCCTTCACTACGGCGTCCCTCATAGCCTGAGTCGCTTTGGGACGTTAAAACCCCATAAAGCAAACCAAACGTTCCTTTAACAATACAAATACTCCCGAACAGCCACTGAAGGCTACTAGCCGTTTATTATCGAGTACAGGCAGAACCAGCAGTCTTCGGTTCGGCTGATGGCGAGAGTAGACATGTAATTTCAAACGCCGCGCAAAGGCTCTTCCGAGCGCTCGGTGGAGAACCTCGCAATTCCGAGATGCAGCCAAAGCCTTCGCGAAGAGCAAACAGTGCTTTTGGTGGCCGCGACTATGGAGCGTGCGATATACTCTAGAAGTGATTGCATATCAGTTTGAAGCTCACCGCAGCTACGAATGACAGCAAGTTCCAAGGTTCTTGGACGGGTACGCAGTAGCCAAAAAATCTTCGCAGCGCCTAAGCCGGACTATGTCAAGTAGAGGGTACCTAGGTTTAAACGCGAGGCTTTGAACACAGCATTCACTGAACATCGTGATTACCGGGCAAGCCATGTTAGGTTCCATTCTTGATAACACTTCCAGGCTTCGTCACACCTCAAGGGGAATAAGTCCTTGTAGAAATGTGAAGCACTCTTCACGAGAGCAGCAAGTCTATCTCACCAAAAATGGCAGCTCTCTAGATCGCGCACCGCAAGGTTGGGCTGGGTTATGTTAGGCCTCGAGGTCGTTGACGCCAAGAACTAGATGGAAAACGTTCTTAAATAGGAAGCAGGTAAACGCGACGCGGAGTTAATGGCTACGACATATTACCGTCACGGTGATGATTATAGGTAAGCCGTTTATTCCGAATGACGACCCTGACACGACTACCGCTTTACGAAATACGCTGACGCCTGCCAAATTTGTCACTCGATCAAGTCAGGATGACCCCGTTTTCAACCGCTGGGGCTACCCTACCCTGAATCGAGCGAGTCACTCACCTGGGTCCACAGTCATGGCTGTCGCTACAAATCACGCCTTGCGTGTAAAGGAAGAACGTCAGTGATAGCTCGATGCGGAACAGTTGTTCTCTGCGCGTGTTCGCCAGGACGACTCCTCGTGCCTAGCGGCCGCGAGACGACAAACCTTCTTTTTCTTCTATTAGAAACAAGCACGAGCCTGCTGAAGAAAACCAGTGACATTGGATTCGATTTGGCTTGCGGCTCCATTTGATGCCGATGCTGATGAGACTTGCGATTGAATACAGTCGCTGCGGCACCAAGTATGAATCGAAGCAAAAATCAAACCGGCAAAATATCGTTCTGGGGATTACCTAAACAAAAGGTTCGAATGAGGGTGGCGATGTGAAGCTTTTTAATCCGTTAGCATGAGAGACCTCATCGGGAAATAAAAGCGGCATCGCATGCTTCCAAGGTTACAGGTAACGTGCAGGATGAGCTCCAGAAGTGCATTGCGCGGGAAGCTAGAGCAAACTGGGTCTCATATTTGATTTGATTTGATTTGATTCGACACGTACCACCGGTCACGTCCGGCAAAAGCATCAACAGCTTCGACTGCTATTGCACTGCTAACGCACAATACAGCTAGGTGGCCTTGTGAATTTCTTTTTTTTTAGTAATGCGTCATGAATGAAGCTTAGAACATTGTTTCGGGCTGCAGGGCAAATGTACGAGGAATGCGGTAGTCTTTATTGTAAAATCCCACAAACTAGTCTTATAATATTGCTCGAGAATCCGGATTATGTATCATAGCGTGAGCTTCCACCACGGGCCCACCTCACTTAGGAAACCGGCGCGCACAGAAGTCGTCGTTAAGTAAGTCCGCGACAGGCGCCGCACATCACAACATGCAATGAAACGTACTTTGGACACACCCGTCAGTCGTTGGCTATATGGCCATCACAGTCGGCCCGTAAGAAGGCCAAAAATACTTTCAATTTCTACAGATTTGCTCGCTTCCTTTTCCCTTTACCTGCGCCATGAACAGCAGACAAGAGGCAAGAGGGTCGAGAAAGAGAAGCTCTTAAATTTATAGAAGATAATGAATAATTTAACTAGTGTGTGAATAGTGCCCATATGCTAAAGTATGCGCTGTCGGGAGGGCCAGAGAAAGATGAAAAACAAGGCTCAAGAATTAGCAAAATTAAGTAATAAAAAAGATAAGATGACACGATGCTTGAATATGGGTGAAAATGCAACAAAAAGAGTGCTGTAAAGTTTTAAATGTAGTTAACAAGTCCATTGCCCCGCAGGTGGACATACAAGAAGCTCAGTATGTGACGAATACGCAGGCGTACGCAGAGTTTTTCAAGTTCTTCTATTAGTCCAGTGTGGTGCTTTGCCGATGGACCTCAGACCCTCGCGGATAGATTTTCCATTGAGAGAGGCTGAAGTGAACAAAGGTCCTTTTTAAAGCTTTTCATCCCAGAAGAGCCAAGCGCGTGGTCAGGGAAATCTTCTGCCCATTAGAAAACTGAAGGGCAGCCTGTGACACTGGGGATCAGACCCAGCACCGGCCGAATGCGAGTCGCTCTACCACAAGGGCACCACTTGGGTCAAAAGATGACCGCCCCTAACAACACAGTAATTAATTTTCGAGAACGTGCTGGGCCATCTTTCCGAGGGTTCAGGTACTATGATAGCCGAGCACCAGGCCGGGAGCGCCCTTGTGCCCATTTTAACAGCAGGTACCTGGCGACACCGGAGTGTCTCCTATGGCTGTGCCGGATGTTCAACCACGCGGCCATATGTGAAAGGATGGCCACCTTTACCGACAGGGAAATTTCCCAGAGCGAGCTAGGTAGTCTGTCCGCATGTTGACGTCCCATGGATAATGGCCGAGCACCAAGCCAGGAACGTGCCCGTACGAGTTTCAAAAATAGGTACCCGGCGACACCTAAGCTCCTCCCCCGCCGTGGCGGATGCTCAACGACAAGTCCACCCGTTGTTGGACCGGGGAGCCTAGAAGGAGCGTCATAGGCCCCCTTTCCAGATGGGTACTCTTAAGTGGCCGATCACCCGGCCGGGGGCCATTTACCCATTTATGGCGGTTTTAACTACATGAGGGTGTAGAGTTGCCCTAACTAGCATGTAAACCTTATCAGGTGACAGTACTGGACAGCGCTACGGTTTATGCGGATATGGAAAAGAGCGTCGGCGTTTTTCCCAGTTCCTGTTCCGGTATATTTGCTCATTTACAGAAAAAAAACTTGTTCTCCAGAGGCTCAGCCAACTTTCAAAACCAAGAGTGCACAGGCGACTGATGGGAATGTAATTTTCTTGCGTTAATGGCACAGTTACGTTGTGGCGAAAGAGCCGTGATCTTTGCGTCCGAAGCCTTCATTACTCAAAGCCCCTGACGGATCGGAGCAGAACAACTGCGGGCGCCCACGGACAAAACTGATATCTCCCACCCACGAGCCACTAACCACCCACCTCCACAAGCATCTACCTACAAGAAGGCCTGGGGGAAATTAAATTTAAGGACGCAATGCAAACGCGATAAATCTGGAAGCGAAATGTGCAACCAATTTTTCTAACAGAAATTTGTCGCATCTCATCGCATGACCGCCTGTCAATTTTTCTCGTGTTATTTATCCTATTTCATTGTTCTCAGATTCCTGTCTTTATACACCAGTCCCCGCTTGTCCCGTTTACAAAAGACTTCATACACCATTATCCTATGATTAACAACTGCGTTTGTGTTTGTGTTGGGTTTGATGGCCCATAGGCAGCTAAGGCCATCTTGCGCCAAGCACACTTACCAATTGCACTCTATGGTGCTTTTGGGGCAAAATTCTTTCACGCCATTAAAACCTATTCTTACATTCTGCACCTGAGTGCAATTTACGAGGGTGAGGAAACAACTTTGATAAGCGCGCTAGTCACATTTTCGCCCCACTATCACGCGCACGTCTGAAAGCTGTTGCCACGTGCTCATAGCTTCCACTCCATGGAAGGAGTGGTGAACTATCATATAACCTAACGTTACCCTCGTGGCAATATTGAGTGCTTTTATTTTTGCAGCTATACGTTTCAGAGCTCCATTGATTTGACGGTTTGTAGCACAGCCCAAGGTTGCCGGATCGAATCTCGACCGCAGCACTCACATTTCGGCATAAGTGAAGTGCATGTGTAGTTCCGTACTATGGAATGTAAAGTCCCACAGCTTCCGGTTAAGCTAAGCCACCTGACGACAAATAGGTTGCCCGATGGATTACGGTAGCATTTACTGAATGCGTAAGGCAGCATTTTGAACCGATTTTCTTGTAATGAATTTTTTTCGAAGGAACACTTATTTACAGCATCTGACATCTTACATCTTTGGATTTTTTGTACCTCTTAGGTTGTACCCTTCGGGTACATCCCTGAAGCCTGCTGTGTGGCAGGCCGCCCAACTACCCACTGCGTTGTGGGCAACCTGCCGGGGTGTGTATGCCTGGCACGCTCTCACTTGGGTAAGGGCCTGGATGAGGGGTACACCTGGGTAAAGGCCTTCAGGTCAAATGCCTTAGGCACGTAACGACCGTAAGTGACCACAGTAACTGGTTCTACTGCATGATATTCAGCGCTTAACCATCATAAAACGCCTGCTAATTATTTTATTTCCATCTCAGTATTATTCTGTACGGTGTCACACAGGTAGGGGTTGGACTTTTTTTTTTTTACTTCGGCGGACTGTTTTGTTTTTATTTCAGGATGATACTTTGGGATTTTTTTCGGCGAAAACAGCTCTCGACAAATAAAATACTGATTCTTTTCGGTACCTTAATGTAGCAAATCTGTGTGATAAAAATTCCTTTAAAATCTATCGTAGTATTTTCTCAGTAATTAACGGGCAAATTTTAGTACCTGCAGCTTTAGAAAAAAATGTTTACCTTCAATAATGGAGTGAAGTTAAATGAAGTCAAAACTGAAGTAGAAGTTTACTTGTAAGAACTAGGTTGACATGTTATCCTTGGTTTATCACGCTGCTTTGAAAGTGAGGGCGGGGCTTCACGTGTTCCACGTGTTGCTGGCAGAGTTAGAACTGCCGTTCAGTCGTCGCGGTAGCCAAAATATACTTTCGTGACACCCATTCGCCGTTTCGTTCCAATGTCCAACATGCATTTGATTAACCTAATTAACGGGCTGACTGCTCTGAGCAGGTAATGATAGTGAAGAAACAGTGCTTAGCTAGAAGAGACAGCGAGAGGATGGTGGTTTACGGGCCTGCAGAAGAATGTAATCTAGCGGAGCAACAGCTCCACTCGCATAACTGCGCTGTTTATGCTATAATACCATCGCTGCAGCACGCCCGTGGCTTGCCCACTCAATTTTCAACTTAGGGTAGGCAACTCTCATTGAGCTGCCAGCTAGCTTTGCCTTGCGGGCCAAAAATAATGATCTTTTTCGCTTAGAACTGAACTTCGAAAACTGAATTGGGCGTACTTAGTTTTTTTTCGTTCAAACCGAAAAATTTTACCTTTACATATAGGGCAAGAGCGAAAGCAACCTTTTTGCTAATTGTAAAAGCGTCTCAGCTTTGTGCAAGTACGCACGTCTTCCCAATTACAGCAATATTACACCAACTATACTGGCCAATTTTCACCGGAGGCATCCGAAAGTGTGAACTGCGTAACAACCACAAGAGTATCCGTATGCCGCCTAAACTGGACCGCAGCCGCACTCCTCGCAAGAGGACCTGCCTGATACTTGACATGTTTATAGTGTTCCTCACTGGACATTGCAAGTTACATGAACTGCGCTTAAGTTCCGTGCTTATATACAGATATGACATTCAGGTCTAAGTCTGTACCGCATAATGATATTCAGCAAATATTTGTATGTGTAGTGGCTTTCGTTCCCGTATGAGGGCGTAACGATAGGCTCATGTCTGGAGTCACTGGGTATATGGCCCGTCTCGAGCCTCTCGGGTATGTGACCAAGCTCCAAAAACGACAAAAACTGGCAACTTTTACTTGAGCGCAAATCTCGACTGTGGTACAAAATCAAGGAAGGCCCACATCTTTCCACAGGTCCATGACGTCGCTTCCACGCGTCTTCAGCTCGATCCAGGCCTTCATCCTGGTTATCTGCTCCGGCTTGAAGTGGTTCTTCCAGTCCCCAACCACACCCTTGCGCACGAACTCCCCTTTTCCTTTCTTCTCCCACACGTCGCCGAAGTTCTCCTTCGCCGACTTGATGTACCGCTCCCTGACTTCCGAGGGAACAGCTTGCATGGTCTCCGTCCAGTTCATCAACTTCGCATTGATGGACTTCATGCTCTCCAGACTGGTCGCTGACAGCACCCTCTCCAGCCGCTCTGGGTGCTTGCGAAGGTTGTCGCCGCACTCTTCCTTGTCGAAGAAGTCTCCCAACTTGAGAACCCAGCCAGCCGTGTCCTTCTTGAGTTCCTCGTAGGTAACGAAAAGCACGTTGGGGTCGTTGCGGTGCTCGTACCAGGATAGCAGGTGGTCGAAGTAGTCACCGAAGTCAACTTTGCCCTCCACAAACATGTCGAAGAACTGGTCGAACGTGCCCTCTTCGAATCGGTACGTCGGGAGACGGCTGCGGCACCAAACATAACACTTCTTTCAGTAAATGTGCCCATTTCATTCTTTTTTTTTTCAGGTCAGTCAGCAAAATAAAGACTTTGCAAAGCATTTCATTGCTAGTGCCGCTACTCCCTGTGATCTCATTTCAACATTTTCTAGGCTATAAAGGTTCTCTTTTCAGATAGAGAACTTTCTTAGGCATTATAATGTTGTACTTTATCGATACAGGCCAACCTCAATTTGTCCTTGGCGTCCCCTAAAAGTACGCCTTTACGGTCTTGTGGCACCAAACGAAAAGTGCTTGGGGAAAACAATGTTTTAAAGTAAATTGTGAAACGAAGGGAAACCAGCATTTGAAACAAGTTCATCGAATTCCCTTTGTGATTACAGACACCTGTGGCTGGTTTCTTAAAAATATTATTGACTATTTCTTCATGTTTTGGAAGTAAAGAAGGCGCCATTTTTGAATTCCTATGGTAGTTTCTTCGT
The DNA here is from genome assembly GCF_052857255.1 of Amblyomma americanum. NCBI lineage: Eukaryota > Metazoa > Arthropoda > Arachnida > Ixodida > Ixodidae > Amblyomma > Amblyomma americanum. The sequence continues at coordinate 140,776,644 of NC_135501.1, read as the reverse complement.
ATATTGAAACAAACCAGCAGCGATCGAAATACCATACACGTGCATTTGCGGATGCGACAGTATTTTCATAGCATGACACTGCCCGCTGCTGTCTGTCACACTCCTCGCAGCTCAGAGCACTCATGCGGTTATGCAAAGAGGCCAACAGCAACCACTAGTTTCTATTCTGCAGCAGCAAACAACGCATGTGACGGACGTTATGTACAGTCTCTGCGAAAAGTTTGAGGACGACAACTGTCAGTCTTGGATCGGACGGTCTGGCAGTGTTATTTCCCATGGCACCAGTCTGAAGAGGGTTGCAAGGCTACGTTAAGTCCACTGCTACGTTTACCGGCAGCAAACCGTGTGACCTGGGTACTTTTCACAGAGGCGGTACGAACACTTGAGTCAATTCTTAGATGTTTAACTTAGTTAGCGAGAAAGAACACAAACGCGTACCTGGTGTGGTAGTAGAAGGACACGCAGCAGTCGTAAGGGTTGCGAGCCACGTACACGTACTTGGCCTTGGCCGAGTACGGCTGCTTGTCGAAAGGCAGGTGAGTCTTGATGACACCAGGTCGGGCCATAGCGCGGGCTCCTTCGGCGCCCGAGACTTCGAGGAACGGCATGGCCTTCCACCGCTCCTCGCCCATGGTCTCTTGCTCGGCGCCGCTCGTCAGCACGGCGTAGGCAATGTGGTGCATCCACGTGCTCCCGCACTTTGGGTAGCTGATGACAAAGACGTCGTCGTCCAGCGGTTCGTACGAGAGCGCGGACCGAATGACCCAGTCCGCGAAGAGCCGGTTCACGTGAAGACCCATGACCTCGTGGTAGACGGAACGGGGGTCACACGGAGTGACCTGCGAAGATGTTTTTTTTTTAAGTAAATACTCGTAAATCAAAACATCCTACTTCCGATCATGCGCACAAGACCCTGCCAAGTGCCCGCATTGGTTACTGTACTCAGTTTGAATGGAATAGGCTGCGTTTTCGTCTGTCCCAATTCAAAACGAACAGGTACATCAAACACAAATTTGCGCCTAGGCGGATCTTTTGCTCTGAAGAATTTATTAGGAATACCTTTCAACGTTTCGACTCCGCCATTAACACGAACTTTAACCTACGACGCTGGCTTTCCTAAGCGGATGGCTATGAACGAACAAATTTTGCGATTGTACAAAGCGTTCAGGAATGGTTTGTTGGAACGATAAAACAAGACGTAGCAAATAAACGCCCATCTGCTTCCGCAACACAGATAGTGCTGATCCTGCAGGCGCGCCTACTGTATGCACTCGTGCCAGTGTATCACATCATAGCAAGTGTTTGCTTGAACGTTTACTGTGACCACAAGTGCGCTACAAGCGAAGTACATGTGCTTGACGGCAGGTTTCCCTTGGCCACCGGAAATGTTTATCGTATAATGAAATTGAATGTATTTCGGTTTATGAGGGTGTAACGTCCCAAAGCGACTCAGGCTAGTAGGGGCGCCGTAGTGAATGGCTCCGGAAATTTCAACCACATGGGGTTCTTTAACGTGCACTGACACCGCACATTACACGAACCTCAATAATTCCGCCGCCATCAAAATGCGACCGCAGCCAACGGAACCGAACCCGCGTCTTTGAGGTCAGCAGCCGAGTGCCATAACCACCGAGTCACCGCGGTGGCTTTTGTCGGTTGTTTGTATGCTCTAAAACGCAGCCCTGATTTCACTTCCGAAGTGAAGCATATGCCATTTACGCACAGCAAACAGCCTGCTTATACCAGGTGCGTGTAGACTTTTGTACTTCGCCTCTTTTGCCTCTCTTTGTGTGACCAAAACCCGATGAATGCAATTCTGTCCAAGCCACTGCTCACAAAATCGGGCGCTCGAAACAGCTCTGAAGCGGCAGACAGATTTCTAGAACTATTTTGGTCTGATTTACATGGGTTTAACGTCCCAAAGCGACTCAGGCTATGAGAGACGCCGTAGTGAAGGGCTCCGGAAATTTCGATCACTTGGGGTTCTTTAACGTGCACTGACATCGCACAGTACACGGGCTTCTAGAATTTCGCCTTTTCCAAAATTCCACCGCGGCGGCCGGGATTGAACCCGCGTCTTTCGGGCCAGCAGCCGAGCGCCATAACCACTCAGCCACCGCGGCGGCACATTTCTAGAACTGTACCTCTCGGTCATTAAGGCAAATTACTGGTCCTGTTGGTACGCTAACATCGTGAAATTCCTGGCGACACAAGAGGCGAGGACGAAATAAGAAAACAACGAGTGTTTATTACCTAAAAATTGTGCTGGAAGTCAGCACTTGTAGAGTCTTTGTGCTCGTCCCGTGTCGCGCTTAACGTCGAGACTTTCGAGTTTAGTTTCCACTCACTTCGGGGTGGTGATGGCGCTGGCTCCTTCCCACAAGCAGCCAGGCTTTGAACGTTTGTGTTTCTGTGAAGGTTTCGGTGTCACTGTGCAACAACTGCCCGCCGCATAGGCACCACTACCAAAAATATCGATCGTGAATGCATGCCCGGCGCTCAAGGCACACTTCTTGCCGTATTAGTGAATAGGATGCTCCATTTAGGACTCCGGAAACGAAAATTCGCAAGCAACTGCGAGCTTCATCATGCGGAAAATGAAACTCAGCTTGCTGTTGGTGGCTGAGCAAGTTGTATGCTTGCCGATTAGCCAACTCAAGTATCATTCCTCGGAGGATACTACAGTAGCAGATGCGCGTGCGTCGTGACGTACTAATGGCCAATCGATCCAATAATGTCCGCTACATCTGTGTACGAACCTGCACTATCACTTGCGGTCACCGCTGGCACCGCGACTACACAACGCTTCGAACCTGGCTCTTCAAAAATTTCACTGGGTTTTGCAAAATTTGAAACGAATATGCGCTTCTTAAAAGCTGGAAAGCGCAAGCCACTGAAATTGCGCGAGTAATTTATTTTAATTAATCATCACATTACCCACAGCACCTGTTTGGCATTACAGTGGGGAGAAGGGAAGGGGCGGAATAGTTACAGCATAATCATACGACATATTGGCAGGAAATAAAGAAAAAATATTCACAGAAAAAACAATGCAGCGTAATTCGATGAAAACAAAGAATAAAATTACAGTAGTATGGCAAACGATTCATTACATTTTGTTGAAACGACTTCCCGAGGCAACGTTTTGCATTAATTTATTGTTTTTGGAAAAATGATATTACTAAATGAATTCTGCATTTCATTTCTTTTACTTTGAAAGGGTGATCCCTTCTTGCAGATATACAGTCGGAGTGCATCCGCATAAACGCCGTGAACGGCTGGAAAAGAAAGCTCCACAGCTTTCTGGGAAAACTTAGTTTGCTTCCCTTTGTAGCCGTAATGCTCGGTTCACTTGAATGCTAGTGTGCAACTTAAGTGGTCCCCTTAAATGCTTTCGGTGGTGGTCCAGGGTTCGAGTCCCTAACCAGGGCGAAATTTTCTTCAGCCACGAGGTGGTACGAAAAAGTCATGCATTTCCCACCCAGTCGCATGACAGCCTTCGTTGGTGGATAATGAGTAATTACTCTATAACCGAAGTCTATTCCACCGTGGTGGATTCCCCTTGATACATCGAATTAACAAGTCATTGCAGTAGAAAGAGGCAGCAGCCTTGCTATGCGATGGTATTAAGTTAGGCGAGCCCGGTTAAACAAGTGTACAGTGCATTTAATTTCAACCCCAAATTTCCGCAGCTTGAATTCGCGCATGTGGTCCAAGGACGCCGGATATTTGAGGTAAACGGGCTGTTCCGACCACAGTACACAGCGTTGTATGCGCCAACTGAAGTGGGATTCATCCACTGTTTCACATCTTCGCTATAAGCATCCAAAAAACGCTGTACTTACTTGACCACCTTGCGTAGTGGTTTCCTCAGAAGACGCCATGTTGCACACTTGACGTAGCCCTTGTCAGCCCTGTAGAGAAGTCACAATGCAGTACAAGTAGTTAAAATGACAGCGCTTGCTTGCGTACTAGTCAAGAAGGATACACCATGTCGTTTGAGGCAGTAATACCTAGCACAAAAATATGCACTTCACTTTACCGACTCGAATCGAGACCAGTTGTTTTTTTATACAGCATTTTACTAAAGGCGCAGAATAGCTCCTAGTGCCAATTGTGAGGATTTCAATTGGCTGATATTGCACTTTATATGTTGTGTAAGCTCAGCGGAGACCAGGACGGCATAAAGAAAGGTTTATGGGAGTTTTAACGTCCCAAAGCGACTCAGGCTACGAGGGACGCCGTAGTGAAGGGCTCCGGAAATTTCGACCAATTGGGGTTCTTTTACGTGCACTGACATCACACAGCGCACGGGCCTCTAGAATTTCGCCTCCATCGAAACTCGACCGCCGCGGCCGGGATCGAACCCGCGTCTTTCGGGCCGGCAGCCGAGCGCCATAACCACTCAGCCAACGCAGCGGCTAACAAAGAAAGACACTTTCAACCATCCATGGGAGCGTAAACTCGTGAAAATTTTTTTTACAATAAACAGTGGCAGCACTGAGGGCGCACAAGACTCATCATTGTGAGAGGCGGAAACGATGGACAGAATGGGCACGCATTTTGCTACAGCCCCCTCTTGTTTCTGCTTGCACAAGTTGCCAGGTAATTCGCGAACTGTTTCTTCCCAGAACGGAACACTTTCCGAAAACACGTTTCGACCTTCTGCAAACGAAGGTGAATAAGCTATCATCCTCCATCGTTACCTTGTTTCAGTTCTCATGAAGGCGGCAATTTCGACTTCCCCTACTCTGTCCTGCCCAACATCGGTACTTTTCATTTTAAACAAAGAAGTTTATCTGCCTTTGTTAGCCTATTTCCTCTGATTCCATTAGTAGCTTCTTGCGCACCGCACCTCGGCCACTTAAATATGAGTGTGGAGGAGAGGCAAATTGTAATTGCTAATGACTGGCCGACAACAGTTTTCCTGCACTTATTGGTGCTTCTCAGAAGGACACTGACTTGATTTTCGCCCACGACACGCTGTGCTGCTTTTCTTTAGCTGTTCTTCACAGCGGCACGATAGCAGTCCACGCAAGAAACACGACAAAGCGCACACATCTATACGTAGGGGCTACTGCACTCTACAGACAAAGCTGCTCTAACAGCTTACCCGAGGTACGAAAAGACGTTTCCGTCGAGCGATCCCTGGTACACCTTCCCTTCAAAGCGGAGTCAGCTGAACTGAATCCTACATCCTCATGACACCGGCTGAAAAGCCGTCCGCTATTATTCGCAATATTTCCGCAGAATTGCCCTGCATTCAAAAGGAAACGCCTCCTCGAAAGTAATTTTGTAAAAACCGACACATAACGGAAACGCGCTAAAGTGCAATGCACGACCGAACAAAACGACTTCCCTTTCAAGCGGATGCAGCAGGTGCTCTTCGTCGACGTGTCCCGGTCCGTGTGCTCAGCACGACAGGAGCGCGCCGAGGGTATTGCAGGTCGAAAGTGAAGCGCCTCTTCCACAGTGGCGCCCCCGTGTCTTACGAGCTGACGTCGGATTCCACGGCAGCAGAAAGGAAAAAAAGAGGGAAAGGGAGGAAGGATTCGGAGATCATCAAGCGGTCGACAACCGCCGTGTAATAACGGTGTTTTGTCCGTCGCCGCCTGCTGCTGACCTTCGGAGCTGCCTAGCCCTGGTTCACTTCAGTGAACGGGAGGAGGCATTTACACGTGGCGTACGTATCCTTCTGTATCTAGGCCGCGCGTGTCTGAAGGAAAGAGCCGAACAGAACGAGAGGAAAAAACACATAAATATAAAAGGACACCTGATGCAGCCCTTGGCGTCATTTCTGTCTATGTCGCCGTTAGCGGGCATGCGTGACAGACATGGCGCGGTGACTCGATGTTGGGGGCGTTTCGGTGAATGCCAAACGCGAGATCTCCGGTGCGCTTACGTGTGCACGGTCTTGGTGCGCGTGGTTGCGCAGCAAAAAAAAAAAAAAAAAAGCTCGAAGTAAGAATTTGCGATTAAAGTTTTGAATTTCCTTCGTTTCGTAACCTCTGAGGCCTACAGTGTACAAATGCGCCAGAAGTGGCCTATGTATTTTGATATATAATAATACTGCGCTTCTCAGAGCAATAAACCAAGATAATTTCTTTTAAGGTACGTAATTATGCGCGGACACTCCAACGCGCTGTCGATGTCCGATAAAACGCTGACATCACAACCGGAAGTTTTGTTTAAGGGCACTGTACATTGAATGTTTTCAGTGGGTAATTATTCCTTCCAAATTACAATTACCGCTGTTCAACTGCAGTGGCGTATCCAGAAATTTTGTTCGGGGGGGCTCATGTTGCAGGGTGGCCTCCTCATAGAATCTGAGTAGGAATCAAACTCAAGAATAATAACTGCATTGCAATTGACAATCCCATTGTGTATTAGATAGCGGTGCGCACTGTCTAGACGAGTGAAATATGTATTCTTTAGATAAAAGAATGTGATCGTATGTCTTAAAGATCGTCGCAGACATAACTGATACCAATGGTTCCATGTTTCTGCGTATTTAATTGGTAAAAAAAATATTACAAGAAGTCTAAAACTTTATCAGTCCGAAACCAGCAAAGCCGTGCATGGCACTGATGTGAAAAACGTAACGGACATGAAATGAGCAAATGCAGAGGACAAACATTTTAATGAACATTTGTCGTTCAAGAACCTGTAGATTTTTGTACATATCCAACGGCCAGGGAAAAATCTCAATGACGCTGTCCTTCGCTCTAGTCTACTGAACAGCAGCAGCTGTCACCAGTCATGTAGTGCGAGTAATTGCATCGAAATTTTATTCGCAACAGAGAGCACATGCATTTCTGCAAAATATACATTAGAAATGCGAAGATACAACTTGACAAAGGACAAGAAAGTGTCACTGGAAACAAAGTCACTGTATGCATGCACAAAAGCTCCCAACAGGGTATTTAAATACACGTATGTCTCCATTAACTTTACGTATCTAAGCAAAAGTCACTGTATACAATGCGTCAAACAGGGCAAATGGACATCTTGCGCAATCGCAGATAGTAAACTTTACACGCGGAAAGACAGACGATCCAGCAAGAACAAAACTATGATTGCAGAAGTCGCGATATGCATGTACTTGGGCCATGCTGCGGTCGCGACAGCACCATATAGATAGAATAATAGAGGAACAATGCAGAAATCAATACGAAAGTATGTATTTTATAACTGCTTGCACGGCGACAATTATTCTGCCCCCATAATTACGGAGGGTATTCCTTTTATTAAAAAAAACGTAAAATCAGGTAGACAAAAAATGACAAACGAAAGCCACGAATGATGCCGCAAGTTGAAATAACCAATATCCGAGAGTGTAGGCTGGGAAACCCCGCATGGGCAGGGCTTTCAATGAGCAAGGTCAATAAAAATCGGTTATTGATGTCCTCAAAATTTTTGTATTCGCATGGTAATTTTGATCATGTTGCTAACTGTTACAATGAATGGCGCAAATTTCTGCAGTATGAACAGTCGCACATTTTCGTAATTGCCCGTTCGCGCCAGAATGTCTTTTCTAGGTCGAAAAAGGCATTGTGTAGATGACAAAACTCGTAATGACTTCCGGCGCCGGTGGTTGTTTTGGTCAGCGGTGCGTGACAGTTCGAGAAAAATTGTGCTTTCAGCTTTGCCGCTGTCACTTCAGTTATACCCATCGCAGTTCAAATGGCACTGGCAGTGCGCTATATCGGTAGTAAAATCCAAAGTTACCACCACGACAGTCAGCGACAAGCGCACTTAAAAATTAAGTTGTTGCACAGGGACGGTCAGCTGTTGCAGTTTTTGTGGTTGCACCATATCTGTTGCATTCTGGCGCTAAACTCATTCACTTTCCTAAAAGAAATAGCTGTATCTGTTTTACTGACCAGTGATCATTAAGTTTCGTGAAGTTTGTTGCACGTGTTATGCCGGACTACTCCTGGTAGGGAGTTTTAGCGAACAACATCTCAACGCGATAACGTTAAGGCTCCCGCTCAGTGGAAAGGCCGGCGTCATAACGGCGGCGTTGTTGTGTCTAAAAACCACTTCATGCGTGACGTCACGTGTGCATGTCCAGGTTGCAAACAATTGAAAAGAGAAATGGAAATATAAATTAGCGGTCGACGCACGCCTCAAATGACTGAAATTTATAGAGCGATTGATTTTACATAAAGAAAATTGCCATAAATTATAATCGGGTAGCAGCAGTCAGTCACGGCCGACTAGGCCACGTAGGCACGTTGACTTGGCTAAGGTAAAAAGGGGGGGAGGTGATGACTTAATTTGAAGCTTAGTAATGTGGTAATCAGTAGAATGAACTGGAGAAGCGCTAATTAGTGAGATACTAATCACTGTGTGTGGATAATAATAATGCCGTGCGATAATTCAAAGCCAAGAATGTGGAAACTTTGTGTGAGAAATGTGCGAATGTGAACAATGAACAGTGACTGTGTGAAGAGAAACCGCTGAAGGAAGTCATTACCGCGGTCTCGTCATATCCTAGAAGGCGGAGCTTAAGTGAGCCCCTAATTTCTGGTCATCTCTATAGTCTCCTCCGTGCGGACGTGTTGATATTAAAAATTGGTTATTCGGGGGAAAGGAAATGGCGCAGTATCGTCTCATATATAGTTGGACACCTGAAGCGCGCCGTAGGGGATGGGATAAAGGAGGGAGTGAAAGAAGAAAGGAAGACAGAGGTGCGGTAATGAAGGGCTCCGGAATAATTTCGACCACCTGGGGATCTTTAACGTGCACTGACATCGCACAGCGCACGGGCGCCTTAGCGTTTTGTCTCCATAAAAACGCAGCCGCCGTGGTCGGGTTCGAACCCGGGAACTCCGGATCAGTAGCCGAGCGCGCTAACCTCTGAACCACTGCATCAGGTTGCAGCATGAGTATTTTACTCGCAGGAATTTGTCTGAAAAGCGGTTGTATTAAGCATCGTACTGTTCTGTACACATTCGGGATTTGCAAAATTATAGAGGTAGGTTTCAACCCGAGGTGCGTAATTTAATGCTGTTGCCCCACTATCAGAATTGTAATGTATGAATCGTGGGGATTAAAGTCCCTGTTTGACGCATGCGCTGTGAGGATTCATGTACTGGATTAATCTAGAGCATCTGGGGTCCTTCAACACGCTCTGACAACGCACAGAACACGGGCGTTTTTGCGTTTCTCCTCGATCAAAGCATACGGCCACCGCGGCCGGTGTCCGACCCGCGTTATGTGGGCCAGCAGCTATTACACCAAAGCTACTGAGCCACTACGGTGGTAGTAGTTGTACTACCTATAGAGACGCAGTTGCGGGCCTAGTTGGCCTTCTGGGAGTCTTGCGATCAAGGAATAGGTGAAAATCTTGCTTATTTCTTCTCACTCAGAATTAATTCCTTCTTATAGTATATAAAGAAGTCGCAAACAAATTGAAACTCAAATTTTATATTCCCAGTTGGCGTAGCTGGCGGCGGACGTGATGCATGCAGAAATCATTGCCGTTAAAAAGCCGCCCATCAGGTACGAATCCGATAATCTTGAGACCTAACTCGCTTTGCCATCCCACCGTGTACTACAAAGGTATCTACGCCGGCACTGGAATAACTGGTACGGATCTATGATAGCAGCAGCAACGCAGCGAGACGTAAGTACAAAGCAGTGAAAAAGGCCACACAAGCGCGTGTCCTCCTTTTGTCAAACGGCGCTGCTGTTCGTGTTGCGGATTATTATATAAAAAAAAATATCTACAGCGTTAACGACACTCACAAGGTCTGCCGTGTGCCAGGGACCTCCAAAGCCAGCTGTGTAGAAAAGCCTGCTCACTTTAAATTGGAAACAGCGCCGGTTATCGAGCATTGTCGAAGTGATAGCCGACAGATAAAGCGGGCTAAGGCCCGATTAGAAAAGCGAAGACTGTGGACCCCGGCCAGATAGTGGCCAGATAAGAGTACTACTTTCGGTGACTTATCACTAGCTGGGCTGTTTGAGAAACTGCGATGTTTGCCGAAGTGTTAACCTCAGGAAAACAACAATGCCCGAAAGCTTACCAAGAGATATTAGGTGGCTTCTGGATGCGGTTCCGAGTGCATGTGTTAACTGAGACAACTAACTGAAAAACTCTCCTCGAAAGGTGAACACGCCTGGTGTTAGAATTTTACGCTATTTGTAGATTCATGTCACAGTTTCGGCCGAACAGGACGAAGAAATTTTCCGTGGTGTGGTGGTTACTTACACTTCTTTAAAAATGATCCTGCGAAATGGAAGAACCAAGCGGTGTGGCGAAGTTCATGTATTATGCTCAGGTTTCATTAAAGGACAGACTACGTTAGCGCATTCAATCCGAGAAGGATAAGCCTGAAGGGATAACCTCCAAATCGCCTCAGATTACACATACTGAGCATACATACATGGAGATTGGGAACGGATTGGTACTTATCTAAGAATAAAATCCGTTTGGTCTGTTGTGAGTGCATGTACGGTTTACGGATTATGCAGGTTTAACGTCTCAAAGCCGTAGTGAACAGCTCCGGAAATTTCGACCACCTGGGGTTCTTTAACGTGTACTGACATCGCCCAGCCGGGCCTGTAGAATTTCGCTTCCATCGAAATTCGACCGCGGCGGCTGGGGTCGAACCCCCGTCTTTCGGGTCAGAAGCCGAGCGCCATAACCGCTGAGTCACCGCGCGGCTGCCGCTGCATTTACGCCCAGCCTTTATCAATAATACATAGGACGTTGGGTTTCGCTTTACTTACTGAAATATTAATCTTGTTTTGCCAATGCACCCTTCCAAATTTCTCCGGGTTGAAAGGACATTTCGTTACCTCCCTTCTAGAGCTTACGAGCATAATGAAGGTATAGATTTAACGGCTATAAAGTCCATGCACGCCCTCTCCGTATTCTTCCTAACCATGGTTACAACCTTTACGTCAACGCCTCTTGACAGATAGCCGTTGCCTTGTAAACAAACTTCATGGCGGGCTAATCTGGAAACGTCGAATTCATCTGAGATCAGGTGATTCTGAAGGGTATTTTGATTGTTGATATTATAATGAAAGCGGAAATTTTCAAACATCGTTTCTATTCGATTTTCATGGTCAAGGTCATAAAAATTAAGTACTTGAGCAAATATTGACTTCAAAGGTGTTTCAAAGCTTTCTGAAGAATCGAGTCTCCACGTTTATATTTTTGAGCAATGACTGGATAAAAAAAATAGGCCGTGGCTTAGCTCTGGTTAAGCCTGGATATACAAGCGAAAAGGCAGTCGTACCAAAAGGTCGTTGTAACGGCGAGTCTTGGGATTTTCCTCTTCTGACTCTCGTTTCCTCTTCCACACTCGCTTGGCTGCTGCTGGCTGAAGATGCGGCCAAGACACGCTTTTCGGCTTCTTTCCGACGTCGTTTAGCAAGGCGTATTTCCCGTTGTTCAGGCATTTCGCCTGCACGTTTAGCTTTGGCTTTATCATTTGTTCGCTGTTATGCAGCTAAATCCCAAGCGAGTACTTCTTGATCGGACGAATTTAGTTTCTTAGCTTTTCTGCGTAGTCTACCAGCAACCGCACTCTCCTTACCTTCTATGTCGAGTGCGCACGCCTGTTCTCTGGCAGGCGGTCATATAGTCGGCCTCCGCGATAAACACTCGTTTGCGGGGAACGTCAAACGATGACGCAGAGCGCGCGGCAGTGGCTACCTGCGCCGCGCGTGACGTCACGCGCGGCAGCGGCGCAAGGTCAGGCGATGGAGTCGGCGGCGGCCAGCTGCGCCGTACGGGACGTCACTCGTGCTCCGACATACGCCGGCTCGCGCGAAGCGCGGTGTTTACTAGCGTAGTGAAGCTTTTCGCTTCAAAACTGCTGACCCCACTTCTACAGGTCATTGAAAGGGTGCAATATGATGGGGCTGCAAAGGGCCAGAAAAACCTTTTCTCCGCTTCCCCCTCCTCTCCGCCCCTGTTGTCTAGGAGCGGTAATTACACCGAAAGAGTAGTCGGCCAAGTAACTAGAAACGGGTGTATTTTTGGCAAGGACCGCACAAACATCGTATTAGAAAGGAGGATGAAAAAGATTTTCAGCTGAGCTGTAACCAAACCTATGAGAGTGATGTCTTGCAGACCATGAGCGCTGCCGGAAGGAGCGCCGCTAAAGTCCCTGTGGTGGCCGATTTTGAAAACACCGTCGTGGTCTGCCGACCACGGTTCCTGGCTTTCATGCACTTCCCGTCCACGCTTAGTGCCTTGTGGCTCCGACAGCGGCTCACCTTAGCAGCTGAGTCTTCATCTCTGTTGCCAGTGAAGAATATTTCTGTGAGTGCAGCATTACCAGGTGATCGGCGCCCGTGATAATGGTTGCATCTGCGATGTTTCTGCAGTGTGGGAACTTGATTGCTTATCGCAACGCAAGAGCAACGACGGCAGACTTTACGAACTGCAGCTGATTGTAGTTGTTTGTTTCTCGAACTTCGCAACTGCGCATTTGCGCTGAGCAGCTTTGAAGCCCCGACACCTCAATACAGTGAAAAAAAATGAAAAATGAAAATTGTTTTTTGGGGAAAAGAAGTGGCGCAGTATCTGTCTCACATCTCGGTGGACACCCTAGCCATGCAGTAAGAGAAGGGATAAAGGAGGGCCTGGAAGAAGAAAGGAAGAAAGAGGTGCCGTAGTGGAGGGATCTGGACTAATTTCGACCACCTGGGGGATCTTTAACGTGCACTGACATCGCACATCACACGGGCGCCTTAGCGTTCCACCTCCATGGAAACGCAGCCTCCGCGATCGGGTTTGAACCCGGGAACTCCGGATCAGTAGCCGAGCGCCCTAGCCACTGAGCCCCCGCGGAGGGTAAAGCCAATGTCGAAGATTTGTCTTGTTACGTACAGAAACCATGCGCCAAGGAGGGTCGGCTACGCATCCGCGCATCTTACGCTGTTGAGAGCATTTGAAAGCATCGCCGTTAACTTACTACGACAATAAAAACCTCGCCCTTCGGGGCAGTCTCTCAAAAGCTTTGGGGGACCGGCGAAGGTTCGATTATATTACATTCAATTGCAACAACGTAACTCAGTCTGACGGCTGAGCAGGCTGTACAGCAGGCCTGAGGGGAATATAACACGCCTCCTAAGCGGACTTCAGGATCCAGCTGCAAACGCATCAAGCTTGTTCGCTTTGGAAGCACTACGATATGGCAGCGGAGCTACGCTTGGTCTCTCATAAACATTGTGATGACCCCCATAATGCGCAGGTCCACACGGGACGGAGAGGCAAAGAGACACCGTATGGCTCAGTTTAAACAAACAGGTATATTCAATAATTACACATGATTAAGATTATACATCAGAGGCTGGGGCGTCCGAGCTTACGTGCCGACGACTTCATGGGGGCGATGGAGTGGCTCCGGAGTTGGGCTCGAGCGGTTGCTGGCAGAAGCTGCACGCCGTCGGGCTTCGGCGCTGAAGGCCCTCTTGGCGAACGATGTCGTCCTGAGCGTGTATGCAGTAGAATTTCAATAGTCGTCCCTTTCTTCGAGGATGGTTCACAAACCCTTCCTCTAGTGTCCTTCGGCTTGGAAGATGAACAGGAGGCGAGCTTGTAGATGATGACAGCAGAGCATAATTTTACAACATACATATACAGAGAGTTAAACTGGAAAAAGCAGAACTGAATTTACAAAAGAACAAACTTTGCACTACTTTACTCATCGACCGGGCAGGTTAGTGCCTAAGTAGCATCACATTACATGCTAAGCATGGAGCCCCAGCTCAGACTGGACTGCATCCGTTTACATGTGCTTTTAAGCACTTGATTAACAAAGGACTAAGGGCGGTCATTTCCAGTGGCCCGCCCAAAGCATCAATTCTCCAATCCAAAATAACATGCGAGATGGGGACAACCCCTTGGGTTGGGCTTAGCCTCGAACCCAGAGTCTGTTAACAATACAAACTAAATAAACAACAAAAACGCCACCACTCTCTCTCAAGTGAGAGTATACACAGGCTCTCTCTTCGGAGCTAATTCACTAGCGCCTGTCTTTCCACATTCTTGGCGAGTACTGCCTGTCCGCCATGACAGGTGTCCGTCACGGCCCTTCTGGGAATGCGCTTTTGTTCACGAGGCACGGCGGGAAGCTGTGGGTGCCTTCCCGGCGATAGCCCACGTCGAAAGGGGAAGGAGGGAAAGAATGTTGTCTTCGCGGTAGCGCATAGCGTCGGCTGTGGTACGGCGCGCTCTGGCACGCTGACAGCTCCCTTGTCCTGGAATGTGCCCGGGAGGGCCGCACCTGGAACGGCCACGCAAATTGGGGAGGATAAAGCCTGTTTCCCCGCGGCGGCGGCGGCGGGTCCGGTTGTTCTGGTCGTCACTCAAAGAGCATGGCTGGGTAATTGATGATGCCGCTGTCACGGCGGCGGGTCCCTTCGTTCTGGTCGTCACTCAAAGTGCATGGCTGGGTAATTGATGATGCCGCTGTCATCTGGGTCTCCGTCTATGCCGCGCCGTGGAACGCGGAACCTCGCAGCACACAAGGAATGTCACACTCGCTCACCCTCCAGAAGAATGTTCTCCGAACATATGAGTCCCTGCAGCTCCCCTTGTCTTTCTGAATCGCCTCGCACAGTGCGCCCGACAAAACACTTTTCGCTGCACTCAACACCACTGCACAACACCAATGCCTCCGCTGTCATAACTGGCGTCTCCAGGGGCAGCACTGATCTTCTTTTACAGATAAACATGAAACTCAGCACCCAAGCCTCTCCTTTCTAGTCCAAACTGGACGAAATAAATTTACCACAGTGACAAAGGAGCTCCCACTTCTAGCACGATCACGGCACAGACAAAAATATAGATAACGAAAGGAAGTAGGGCAGGTTCTGCATGCGCTCCGCATGCTCTCCTGTGAAGGTGTTACTTAATGACAGAAAGGTTTAACTATTAACTCCGATAACTTAACACATACGCATATAGCAATGTTATGAGCTGCGGCATTACACAATTCTAACCAGTTCACAACTCCGCTCTGTTTAAGCCATTAGTCCGACTTAGCTTTCCGATTTCGCAGCGGATATCGGCCTTCATGAGTCATACTAAGTAAGTCTGTGCCCCTTTGTCTGCTTTGGGACTCGCGAGGGCTCGTGGCAGGAGCCTCTCCTGGCGTTATCTGCGCGGCAACCTCGCGCGCTTCTTCTTCTAGCAATGCATGAAGTAAATCCGGTGGCATTCCGGCCGTCACCTCGGGCGCCTGCCGAACAAATGCAGGAGAGGGCGTTTCTTGCGAACTATCTGCGCGCTCCGCTTCACTTCTGTCCCCATCAAAATCCGCGCTTTCCCTTTCCTCATTTCGTGAATACTGAACCGGTGCCGACTTGAGGCGATTTGCGTGTATCCTTATCAAACGCCGGTTCACGTCTCGGACTCTGAAGTTTACCGGAGAAAGCTTCTCGACAACCTCGCACGGTCCTCTCCACTTCGTCTGGAACTTACGAGCTACCCCAATCTGCCTTTGGCAGTTTTCAATGTACACGCTGTCCCCCACATCAAACGGCGCGTCTCTAGCACTGCGATCGTGCACCTCCTTCCTGCGCTTCGCCGCTTTCTTTAAGGACTCCTTTGCGATGTCCCTCGCCACTTGCAAGCGCGATTCTAGCTCAACCTTATAGTCGTCCAGTGAAGCGTATGGGACACGACGGGGGCCCTCTGGCACTTCACTAGGCTGGTCCGGGTCTCGGCCGTAGAGAAGAAAGAACGGCGATTCGCCCGTGCTCTCGTGTGCTGCGGAATTGTAGCCAAACATTGCATACGGGAGCCACAAGTCCCAGTCCCGCTGGTCGCGCGAAACAAAATGCGACAGGAACCCGGCCACGGTTTGGTTCAGTCGCTCCACCGCGCCGTTGCAAGCCGGATGGTACGGTGTTGTCTGCTTCTTAGCGATCTTAAGCAGCTCGCAAACTCTCCTCATTAGCTGCGACACGAAGTTCGTTCCCCGATCTGTCAAGAGTTGCCTCGGGGGTCCATGTCGGAGCCCGATCTGTTCGACAAATGCTCTTGCAACCGTGTCTGCCTTCTGATCTGGGAGTGCTACCGCTTCCGCGTATTTTGAAAGGTGATCGACAAATACTAAAATGTACTTGTTTCCGGAAGTGGTCGTGGGCAATGGGCCCATTATGTCCATACCTGTCCGCTCGAAGGGAGCCGAAACCTCAGGGAACGGCTGAATTGGAGCTGGTCTTCGTCCCTTGGGTGTTTTTCTTTCGAGACAGGAATGACACTTCGCACAGTAGTCTCTAACATCCTGTCGCATGCCACTCCAAAAGTACAAACGCTCCACACGCCTGCGTGTCTTCGCTACGCCAAAATGACCGGCGCATGGCGCATCGTGAAACGCGCGAAGAACCCTTTCTGTCCACGACCGAGGTATGACGACTCTCTCCCAAGCGGTTTTCTCTGGTCTCCCTTTCCTGGTTGGCCTCGTGCGCCGACACAGGGTGCCGTCTTTGCCAATGAAATAACCTAGCTGTTCGGGGTGAGACGGTGCGTCCTCTAAGCTTTCGATTATTCGCTTCAGGTCCGGATCTTTGCACTGCTCTGTGCGTAATTCGGCGGGGTCGACTACGGGGACAAACTCATCTATAGCTGCCACGGCAGCTGTGCGGCTGAGTGCATCAGCATTCAGATGCGTCTTTCCTGACTTGTGCTCAACTTCAAAGCAGTATTCCTGCAGGTGTAGATTCCATCTAGCGAGTCGCGAGCTAGGGTCCCTGACACTCATCACCCATTTCAGAGGATGGCAGTCTGTGACTAGCTTGAATTTGCGGCCGTAAAGGTAGCATCTGAAGTGCTTTACTGCCCAGACAACGGCGAGGCACTCCCTTTCCGTAGCTCCGTACTTTTGCTCTGTGGGGCTCAGCTGTCGGCTAGCAAAAGCAACGGGATGTTCTTTGCCCTCGATAACCTGAGATAGCACGGCACCCACTGCGAACTTTGACGCATCTGTGGCCATAACGAAGGGCAAATTAAACTCCGGGTGGCGCAACAGCGGTGCACTCATTAGCTTCCTTTTCAGGGCCCCAAAAGCATTCTCCGCGTTTTCGTCCCAGCGAAAGGCGACATTTTTGGCTGTTAAGGCGGTGAGCGGCTTAGCGAGCTTGGCGAACTCCTCTATGTGCCTTCGGTAGTAACCGATCAGGCCGAGAAACTGCCGGACCTGGCGGACGCTAGTCGGGGATGGAAAATCCGAGACACACCTTAGTTTCTCAGGGTCCGGTCGCACGCCGTCAGCTGAAACAACGTGCCCGAGGTATTTCACCTCGTTTTTGAGGAATTGGCACTTAGAGGGCTTCAGCTTGAGACCCGCTCCTCTTAGTCGCACCAAAACCTGCTCAATATCGCGCAAATGGTTCTCAAAACTGTCACTGTATATGATAATGTCATCCATATACACGAAGCACAGCCTCCCCAGAAGACCTGCCAGGATAACATCAGCGGTTCTCTGCCAGACAGCAAGGCTGTTGGCCAGACCCATCGGCATTCTTTTCCATTCATAGTGCCCTGAGGGCGTGTTGAATGCCGTTTTCTCGGCATCTGCCGGATCCATTGCTATCTGCCAGAATCCCGCCGCCATGTCCACTACCGTGAAGTACCTGGCAGAGCCCAGCTGAGAAAGCGTCTCCTGTATATTGGGGATGGGGTATGGATCGATGCGAGTTACGGCATTTAGTTTGCGGTAGTCCACTACCAATCGATACGAGCCATCTGGCTTTTCCACCAATAGTGCTGGTGCTCCCCAGGGTGACTTTGAGTGTTCGACAATGCCGCGATCAATCAGGTCCTGCACCTGCCGCTCCATCTCCTCACGTTGGGAGTAAGGAATCCTGTACGCACGCTGGTAAACGGGCGATGAAGTGCCGGTTTCTATCCTGTGCTTTATAACGCCACAGCAGCCCAAATCCAGGTTGGACGCGGCGAATACCTCCGAGTAGTCGTTCAGCAAACCAGCCAGAGCCTCCCTCTCCCTGAATTTTACGTGAGAAAGATCGAACGACACCTTTGGAGCAGCCGAAGGACTAGCATGCTCTACAGTTGCGAGTACCGTATCGGTGGGCTCACGTTGCTCTATCGCAGAGGTGAAGAAAGCCAATGTTTTGTTCTTGGGAAGGCTCAGTGGCTGCTGGCTACAGTTAACCACCCGTAGGGGCACTCTGTGGGCGTCATTAACTGTCACGAGGCACGCGGCTGCCTTCAGGCCATTGCTGAGAGAGTCGACCGGCTCAAGCACTCCCACGGCGCCGCTCTCTACATCTGAAGGCACAAACGCGCACAAAATGTGCTCCGACCAAGGAAGGACGACCGCCTCCTCGACCAGCCGGACGGCAACCCGCGAATATACCTTCTCCAATGATCCCACTGTTTGACGGGTGTCAATATCGGTAATGCGAATCTCAGCCCCTCTCCTGTTCAAAAACGGAACTTTTGAGCCGCCCGCATTAACCTCTTCCTCAGAGAATGAGACTACTACCTTCCCTTTTCTCAAAAAATCCTGCCCTAATATACCTGACACTCCGTTTGGCAGAGACACCGTGTCCGGGCATACGTAGCAGGGGTGCTCCAATGCAATTCCGCCGAGAGAGAAGTGTAACCGGTAGAGTCCACTTATGCCAAAAGGATCCCCCGTTATGCCTACAAATTTGGTTGCCATACCACCAGACGCTTCCAACACCTCGCGGTCCCCCTTCCTTCGAAGCGTGTTAAAACTGCTCTCCTTAAGCAATGTCACCTTTGACCCCGTATCTATCAACAATTCCATGCAACAACCATTTAACTTGCAACGCACAACAGGGCATGCCTCGTCGGCCACACAAACTACCACCACCTCATCATCCACTGCTCCCTCCCCACGCTCCTCAGGCTGGGGAGGACTAACTAGTTTTTTGTCTCGGTATCTGGAGCCCCGCTGTAGGCTTGCTTAGGGCGTGTCTCGCCTGCTTCTCTTTGTGGCTCCCCACGGCGCACGTTTTGGCAGAACCTGGCGATGTGTCCGCGACCCTGGCAAGCGAAGCATACGATTTCTTCAAAATCTCGCATACCGCGCCTGTAGCTTTGTGGCGGTCTCCGGTTTCCAGCGAATGAGCGCTGTTGAGCGCGCGCTTCAACCTGGCGTTCTACCTGCTGAGATAGCAGCTGTTCTAAGCGATCTAATCGCTCTGTCAAGAGAGCAACCTCAGGGTTGAGCACCGCTCTCTCTATGACGCGCACTCTCGCTGCGGCTGTCGTTAACGCCTCATTTCGTTCCTCATCCAATGCGGCCTCCACGGCTTGGTCGAAATTGCTCGGCTTGCGCGAGAGCACGAACCGGCGCACGGGGTCTTGCAGACCAGCCACGAACAAAGCGGTCATTTCCTCTTTAAGTATATCCTCCGCGTATTTCTTCTTAAGCTGGTCTCCTTCCTCCTCCCTGCTTAACGTATCGCGCGCTAAGCGCTGAAGCCGCGACGCAAACGTTCGCACGTCCTCCCCTACCATCTGTCCGGCGCCACGGAACCTCTGTACTCGCACGTGACGTGGTTCAGTGTCAAAATGCTCAAACGCGAGCTTCTTAAATTCCGCAAATGATTTTGTGGATTTTACTTTTTCGTCTCGCCATGCAAAATCATGAGCAGCTCCTGCCATCTTACACCTCGCCATTCCCAGCATTTGAGCATCGGACCATCCCCCCATTTTCCCAATCTCTTCTAGCATGGAAAAGAAATCGCAGATTGGAACCCCTGTCTTATCTCCCGTAAACGTCGGAATGACGCTTCCTAATGCCAGCATGCTTGCTCCGAGCGACGGCTGTGGAGTGGGAGCTCCCTCAGATAGACATTTTTTTTTTTCAAGCCCTCCGGTGCCTCAAGCCTCTCAAATGGGGGTAAAAGTCCCACAATCAGTCCCGTGATTCCCTTTTGATTACAATTTTGAAGTCATGAATGTCGCAGCATTCAGAGGACATTTGATTTTGAGACCCCACTTCTGACACCAGTGTGATGACCCCCATAATGCGCAGGTCCACACGGGACGGAGAGGCAAAGAGACACCGTATGGCTCAGTTTAAACAAACAGGTATATTCAATAATTACACATGATTAAGATTATACATCAGAGGCTGGGGCGTCCGAGCTTACGTGCCGACGACTTCATGGGGGCGATGGAGTGGCTCCGGAGTTGGGCTCGAGCGGTTGCTGGCAGAAGCTGCACGCCGTCGGGCTTCGGCGCTGAAGGCCCTCTTGGCGAACGATGTCGTCCTGAGCGTGTATGCAGTAGAATTTCAATAGTCGTCCGTTTCTTCGAGGATGGTTCGCAAACCCTTCCTCTAGTGTCGTTCGGCTTGGAAGATGAACAGGAGGCGAGCTTGTAGATGATGACAGCAGAGCATAATTTTACAACATACATATACAGAGAGTTAAACTGGAAAAAGCAGAACTGAATTTACAAAAGAACAAACTTTGCCCCAAAAGCCACAAGCTTTGGGGTATCACAAGAATCATTGGTGGGTGGATGGATGGATGGATGGATGGATGGATGGATGGATGGATGGATGGATGGATGGATGGATGGATGGATGGATGGATGGATGGATGGATGGATGGATGGATGGATGTACGGACGGACGGACGGACGGACGGACGGACGGGCGGACGGACGGACGGACGGACGGATGGATGTATGGATGGACGGACGGACGGACGGACGGACGGACGGACGGACGGACGGACGGACGGACGGACGGATGGATGGATGAATGGATGGATGGACGGATGGATGGATGGATGGATGGATGGATGGATGGATGGATGGATGGATGGATGGATGGATGGATGGATGGATGGATGGATGGATGGACGGATGGAGCGTCCCTTTTGAAACGTGGTGATGGCAGTTGCCACCATGCTCAGCTTTTTTTCTTTATTTTCTTTTAACTGTATTGTAAGTTATTAAAATTCGCCAATTTTCTTTAAATACGTCTTTCTACACTTCAAACCTTATGTCACCTCTCTGCTTTTGGGCCACCAATCTTCCAATCGCTTTTTGTTAATTTCCGCCGCAGATTTATTTACATGACTATTGTTATTTCTAAACCCTAGGTCCTCAGAGTGACTGTGCCTGCATCGACATCGGGATGAATACCATCACATTTTAGCATGAGGTGTTCTATTGTTTCTACAGATTTACCACACCCAGCACAAGTGTCATCTTCTTCGTTAAATTTCTTTTTATAGCCGCGCGTTCATAAGACATCCTGACCTCAGTGGAGACACGAAGTGCTAGAAATTAATCCACAGCCTTCCACGTCAGCCACTCTCATATCCCGTGCGCAGCGCGGGGACCATAAACTTTACATGCCACATACATTGTGGCTTCCCATGTGTTTGAAATCAGTTCATTGACATGACGTCATAAAACAACACAGACAGGTACGCAGGATCGACACCAACGGGTCCCGTGCTGTTTCGCTTCTGCTTTGGTTTTTGTGAGTTAACCGCCTGTCCGAACAGTGTAATTTTATTTTGTTGCAAGGACAGCCGCCGCCGCTGGGGAGGTTCAGTGGAACCACGTGGAAAGTTCATGTGCGCAGGTTGCCATGTTTGCGCAATTATTTTTTTCAAGATGCCTCTAACTGTGGCGGAAGAGTGGTGGTGTTTATATTTTGTGCCCTGAAGCAGAATTTTCTTTATCATATTACCGGAGTCTCGAAAAGAGAAGTGGAATACGCTTTGAATTGGAATATAACGTGAACTTTAATCATTCAAAAAGTATAGATAGTAGCTGTACGCAGTTATTGCAGAAAGACGTTAAGATATACAGGGCCTTTTTTAATAAGAAAACCAATATTTCCAGGATTGCTACACTTGTTACCGACAGGTGGCCACGTATAGCGCCACTACCTAGCGCCAGTGGCTGAAGATTTTGGCTTCCAACTACTTCTGACCCATTTTTCGAAGTATCTCCTTAAACGATATTTTCCTACTACCATTCGCCCCCAGGAATATCGGCTGGGCTGGCGGTGCACCGAATTTCAATCGCGATAAAGCCCAGTTCGTGCACCGCCCATCTCGACGCGGCCAAGTATATCATAAGCGTTGGACGCGGCGGCACGCTACCGCATCGCGCGGTGAACTTCGTATGGGAGAATGCAGATGGCGCCACAACATTGGGCCATCTTCCGCGACTGCCAAGCCAGCGCGGGCGATGCTAATCACGGAGCCCCGTCTAAGTTGTATGTAATTCACACTTTACGTAGCAGGGTGCGCTAGTAGGCTTGCAGGCTGAGAGTTATCTATATAGTGTTACTCTATGTAGGCTTAGAGTCGCTGTATAAGTTGTCAAGTTACTTTACGCAGGCTACGTTAAATTCCTATTTGTCTAAAAACACCGGCTTTTTACAGCTGAATACTCGGCAAATTGTGCACGTTTTTCTTCAATAAAAGTCAAACCGCACGTAACCAGAATTAATATTGTATAGCTCACGAATAGATATGTGAATGTTATCTCACTTATGATATATTAATATATTCATCTTTCGGACACCATGTTTGAATGCCACTTCACTGCAATTTCAAATGCGCCAAAATTCCATAGTACTTCATCTTTCTTTATGATTGTGTAAATTTCCTTTCATTATATTCAACTGAAAGCATCAGGTTTCATTTCCATGTATCTTTACTATCGGCATTGTACACTAACCACGTCAACAGGTTTTTGTTTCTCATGTTTGTTGCTTCTCAGGTTTGCCTGCCTGCCTTGCCTGCGCAGCCAGCCAGCCAGCCTGCCTGCACAGCCAGTCAGCCTGTCTGCCTGCCTGCCTGCCTGTCTCATGTCTAACATTCTTGGATAAAAATTTTAAAAAATGTGGAAATTCTAGAATATTGATACAAAAATATGGAAGGTAATGGTCAATTCTTCTGATATCTGGTAAAGCTTTTTTTTTTTTCGAAGTGTTTTAACCGATCACCTCGAACAGTGCAGACTGCCATAGAAAACCAATGTGGAGCGCTTTTGGCAGTAGCAAAAACGTTAATAAAAAAATTAAGCACTACCGTAGGGTGATCTGTAGATATATCGATTGTTATAGTGATAGCTTACATTACAGTGTCACTGCAATCCGTGGAGCATAACGACAGCGAAAATGGCGTCTAAACAAAACTCCTTATTTGGGCTCACTTGCGCCAAAAATGGACTGAATCACTCGGCGGCGGCGTAGCAACAAGCGTGCTCGGCGTTGGTCGAACAGAATGATCGCCGCTGTCAGCCGTGCTCAACTTAAAGCTGATAGCGAACTTTCGAGATAAAGCGTGCAAAGTTACTAGAACATTTAATGGATGCGATCAATCGAGATAAATCTGGTCGCATCTTGCATCGCAAACAAAGTAACAAAGCGGCGTGCCGGCCTCTTTGAAGAATGAACAAAAAAAAACACTGCAAGGATTCGCGGCAATAGGAAGAAATTGCGTTCAGCAAGGGTTTCCCGCTGTTTCCTGCCTCCGCCATCTGACACTTCCGCGAAGAGCCACAAAATTACTCGTCCTGTCAGTTAGCGAGAAGAACTCGTCATCCGTCGAGGAGTGACACGCAGGTGCGGCAGCAAAAGGGGAAAGGAAGAGAGCATGTTCTCTTCCTTTCACTAATCTAACCTAACCTAACTTAACCTATCGCGTGATGCATCACGCGATAAAGGCAAGGACTCCCGCCGAGAGAGGGTGTTCGGAGTGTTTTCTTGATGTGTTTCTTTTTTTTAGCCAAGCCCCTGGGCTCGAGGTTGTGCCCAAACCTTCAGCGGCTGTATACCTCTATTATACCTTTATTAAAACTTCATTGGTTAGCAAAGTCTACGGCAGGCCACGGAACATGACCGCCCTAACTTCTTTATTTGTGAAACGTATAAAAATGCAAGAATAAGCATTAGACAGTAATCTAGTTAGAGACTGCGTGCTGAGCACGTACTTCAAGAATACCTAGGCTTTAACCGAAACCTTCGGTCGATAAGTAAGGTGTTCGACGGCTGTTTCTTTGTGTTATATAAGTTGCTTTAAGTTACAGTTTGCTCTATTCGTCTGTGTCACTTTGGTTATGTGATATGAAGTTTTCATGTTTGTAAGTACTGTAAATATATGTCTTTATTTAATTTTCTGCATTCATCCATCGTCTCCTCCTTCATCACCGCCGAATCATCCCTGTTTGGAGAGGCCGAAGCCCCTCCGAAGAAATCAGCGGACTATCTAGAATTTACTGGCACTATCATTACTTTCAGCTAGCCTGATATGCTTAAGGGTGTCTCTCGAGATGGAATTAATTTTGGATGATGAAGCAATTACTCATAAATATCCACCGAAGCGCAGCCATGCGGCTGGAACGGTAAGTTAGCTTTCGCGGAAACTACACGGTTGGGGAAAATTAGTCGTGGTCCGGCGACTGAATCCAGCTATCCGGGACCACCTCCTTCCGGAGAGAGTCGTCTTGTCGACTAAGCTAGCCGGGCTCGTGAAGCCAGGCCTAATTGATCAAATACTCTGAGCGGAACCAGTCTCTGCCACCAGCTAAACACACTTCCATCCCCTGACACTTCAAAAAGTAAGTGCGCCGGAAACCTGGAGAACGAGTGGTCAATGTCCCCAGTCACCTATGCAGCCATCCACACGTGCTCGGGCTGCTTGGCCCATCCGCATGCGTGTGGTGTCGTTCCAGGCAACCTGATGTGGAAGATATCTATTGAGGACCACCATTTGAAGCGCCCTCATAGCACTATAGGGAATCTGATGAATATTCCATTGAGACGCTGTTTCCCAAGTTTAGGGACCCGCAGCGAAATCCTCACTTATGAGTCAGAGAACTGCAGCGACCAGCAGAAGATAGCATCAAGAGCAAAGGCTTTGTGTGGTTGGTAGAAGCAGGCGCTGCTGGTGAGGCCTGTGGTGTATGGCTTTCTGACGCTGCACTGGAGTTACGAGAGACGCGCGGCCGTGGAGGACACCGCCGCGGTATAGGTACAAGGTCTTACTTCTTCAGCCTTGTGGAGGACGATATATTGACTGTGTTTCTTTTTCTCTACTTGTGCTAGTGCACCCCGCTTCCTCTTGTTCCCACAGTTGCAGACATGCATCTGAACTGTTTTATGCTACGGCATGCAGGTTGGTGTAATGAAGTTGACACCCTGACATGCAGAATTCTTGGCGTCTAAACGCCATATGTCAGAATTTTTCATCACCGCTTGATATGATTGATCTGACTAGCAGCGAATGTATGGCTCTGTCAGGAGTGCGCGCTTTGTATGCAGCCCACTGACCTTCCCTGTGTATTCTTTATTCTTCCTACGCAGCACAAGACTGCGTGTCTATGACCCTTTTTATGAGTGCTATGGTATCAGCACTGCCACCGGTGAATTTCATCAGCACCCCCTTCGTTTCTCTGAAAACACCCCCTTCATTCATAAGAATTTTTTTTTTTTATATATTACAGGGGATTTCGTTTAATATTAGTGCCGGAGGAAAGGCATGTACACCCATGGCTGTCTTGTGGAAGAAACTGCGATTTCCACACGAAGGAATGTACCACGACTACAACGACGCCTTTGGATTAAAATCACCAAGGCCAGGACGCAAGCATGTAAAGCGTGCAAGACGCTGGCGCCGGATGGTTACTCCAAACGGAAACCTGTGGCCTTATTGTCTGTCGGCGGCGTATATCAGTGGCAATGGAATCGTAATGGTTTCACGATGTCCCGCGTGAGTTGTTGCATCGTTGGATGCTCATATACTTCCTCACAGCTTCTTTCAAGGTTATTGTCAGTGGTAACAGCCACGTAGGTTCTTGACACATAATATGTAGCCCTTGTTTTCTAGTTTTGTCCGTTCATAATGATTTTTTCTTCTGGTGTATAGACAAGTAACTGTTCGCAATCATTGGCAGGAGTGTTGGAGTCAAAATCGTTGCTAGACTTATGCCACAAATCAACCGACAGAAATAGAATATAAAAACGACTACCACTTCAATTCTCCTCTCAACCCCCCCCCTCCCCCCCCTAATTTCCATTTCTTGGGAAAGTTCTGACTAGCAGCTCCCTCGACTGCATATCACCGCAAAGGTTAATTTACATAAAATGGAAAAGTACTGACTCACTCGTAATCGTGGAAGCACCATCCTGTCTCGAAAGAACGCAGAGCGTGTGTAGTTCTCAATCCAGAGACGCAATGCCGTCAATATGAAATGAACACACGGCAGTGGCGTTCAAAAAGTTATTCCGAGTGCTTTAAAGGCGCTTATATATCTACCATAAGAACCTGCATAATGCAGTCTTGGCGGCGTCAAGACCTTCATGCTGCTTGTGGTGGCTCCATTAGGAGCGAAATTTAATTTTCACAGTTCGTTTTACAGCATCACAAATAAAATTCACGATTGTTGCAGCAGTCTCATGATAAGTATCTCTGAAATCTTCAGCTGATTGACGATCCTCCGCTTGATGGTGGTTGTAGAAGGTGGTGGTAATTGTAGAAGGTGCCTCCTCTAATGCAATTCCTAAATAATGTGCGTGTTGTTGGATTCACTTTCGCCAATAAATATTACGGAGAGTACTTAAGACTGCTTGCGTACTTCGAATGCGAAAGCATTGCCTCGTCGGCAGTATTTTTGCGAAGATAAAGATTCTTTTCTTTCTAATGACACCTACTCATTAGCGTACAATCGAAAGAAAACGCATACGCTAGGTTCTCCTTTATCCGCAAGGGAGTAACGTCCATTTGGAAACTATTGCTTGCTTGCTCGCCTCACAATCTGAAGGTCCTTGATTACATTCCCGCAGCTTAGGAAGAGCTTTTATTTTTTTTTTTTTGCTGTAGACGTGATTATCTTATGGTATCCTGCTGACGCCATCTGAGAGCATGGTGACGTCACTGATGAATTTCGCGCTATTTCCCTCTTTTATTCAGGGGACATATGATGCCTTGGCATTAAAACTATTATTAGATGCGGTTGATAGCTCTCTGGAGGTCATCGGGTGGCCTTCTAGTTTCGCGATTCCGTTGTGAACGTCATGATAGGGTACGTAGGCTACAATGGCTTGAAGAAGAAGGTGAAAAATGACTATTTACGTAGATCTGTCCTCTACCGGACTGCCTGTGTCTTATTACGCAGGTTGTGAAAGATATGATAGCTCCTTTGTGACAGTCAATAGCCGCCTCGCACGTCAGGAAATTTTTATCATATTTTCTAGCGCTTAGTGAACACAAGGGACTAGAAAACAAATAGTAATTGTTAGAATGGTTAGTAATAGTTAGAAATTGGTTAGAAATTGTAATGAAGTAGTGAACTATCTTAAGAGCCACGAAGATTCTAGGCACGTTAATTTTGCCTTTTCAGTAGATTGAAAGGAGCTTTTTTACTCGATGCCGCAGGGGGAAATCTTGATTGCGTTGCGCGACTGTATTGAAAGTGGAAACCCTTTGTCATTGCAGAATTCTACTGGCATGTCAACTGAAAGCTTTTTAAACCTTGTTTTATTTTACCTGTCATCGACTGTCATAAAGCATGAAGGTGCAGAATATGTACAGAAGGAAGGCATTTGCATCGGGTCCTGCATCGCCCCCGTTCTTAGTTCTGTCTTTTTAGCATACATTGACCAACGCATTGTCGCGCGGATTAACACTGACAAAGTTAAGCGTATTTTTAGATATGTTGACTACCTTGTAGTAATGAATCTAACACAGTCTGATAAACCGAACGATGTGGTGAAAAATGTGCTCAATGTTTTTAATTCCTGTAGCCTGGGTCTAGCCTTTACAACAGAAATCCCAAACGACGATAGGCTGCAGTTCCTTGATATATACATTAGGTTTGAAAAGGCACGTGTTCGCTGGAAAAAAAAAATCTCAGTTATCAATCGGCGCACTCTAAACTTGTAAAAAGGGGTATTGCCATGAATGCCTTCCGCGCTGCTCTCAACAAGTCGTGCGAGCATTGCATCACAGAAAGTGTGAGGCTGCAAAAGCTTTACCTAGAGAACGCCGGGTTTCCAGAGGAAACTCTGACACCTGTTGCGGGAAAGCTGCTGAAGGAAGTGAGAACTGGGAGGCAATAAAACCGTGACGATCCCCAGCAGCGGACTCAGCTTGAGGCTATGCCGTATGTTCACAACATGTCGCACCGTCTAAAAAAGGTGGGGAAAAAGTGTGGCGTCGATCTTGTTTTGACTGCCCCGAAGAAACTAGTGCGCTTGTGCCCACTCGTGAACAGCGAGGCAAGGAAGCCAATGTGCACTACGAACCACCAAAGCAAGCTCGTACCATGCAAAATCGGTGTTGTCTATAAAATCCCGCTCACATGTGGCAAGGCTTATATTGGGCAATCAGGAAGATGCGTTAATGAAAGACTGAGAGAGCACCGCTTGGCAACAGAATCGATATCGGCGGGGGGAATCTCGTTGTGCACTGCAAACGCTGTCTCATCGAACGGTACCCTGGAGACCCTGACCCTGTACCCTGCACACCAATCTTGCATGCAACAAGCATTCTAGGAACACTAAAAACGCAATCGGAACGGGAAATTTTCGAAGCTATGTGTATTGATAAAGAAGGTGCAAAATGTGTCAGCACCCCATCTGTTTATCTATCAAAAAAAGAATTGTTCTTGAAACCTGGCGTTGCTACTGCGCGTGTGTGAATATCAGCGATTGAGAAGTCTTATATTGAAAGTTTTCGAATAAACGACAGTTGAAGACTAGCGTACGTCCTGTGTATTTGTGTTCTAGTCCCTTGTGTTCACTAAGCGCTAGAAAATATGATTTCAAAAGCTTTCCAACTAGCCCAAGTTTCCGCCTTAACAGGAAATGTTAGGACGAAACAAAATAATTGACGTACGAAACTGTGTAGTAATGGTGTTTGTTTCCTTTCGTCTATTGGAACAGGTATAGCTTATGTCAGGCTAAGTAGCAGTGTTCAAATATCCTAAGTCCTTGTGCCATAATAGGCTAATTAGTGCAGACGTGAAGACTTCGGGATGACGTCAAACCACTTGTGGTTGCTCCCTATCAAGCGGACTCGCCGAAGTTGCCGTCGTATTCGAAATCTTTCAGTCGAAATGAATGTCGCTCAGGCTGGCCTCAGGGTACTGACAGGGGTACTATCAAGATTTTGCCATCTAGTCTCACATTATTCAGGTGTATTCGGTAGTGGATTCAATTCAAGGCATGATGGGCTTTGCAGCAAAGTTATCTCTCTCATTTCTCGGCAGTGGAGATGCGGCAGGAGGTCTCCAAGATTTTTTTTTTTTTTGTAGCGATAGCTACACTACTCTACCTCTTCGACCCTTCAGCGTGGCACCACTTGAGCTCCGTGGCGGCGCCGTTGGTCACGTGGTGCGGAGCAGCTGCTGCTGCCAGCGGTGCGGCGCGCCGGCTAAGCGAAACTGAGCTGCAACAGCTGTGCGCATGCACCGTGTCAAGTGGGACGAAGATGAAGAAGGAACGCCCAGCGAAACGGAGCGGCGGAAGACTGACTTTGCGATTAGACTGAGCGAGTTCCACTCGGCCAGCTGTAGCTATCGCGCCACTCCAGGTTTAAGCAGAGCTAAACCACGGCCGCTTTTTCATGGAAGGCGTTACAGCCATAACTTTTTCCCATTCACGTCTTGGGTTTCAACTGGACCCTTCCGCCATATTTAGTTACCAGGCACGATCAAAGCCATTTATAGCCGAACTTCAAGATCCATATCCAGAAATTATTATCGTCACCCGAGCATAGCATCAATGAAGCTTGGTATCTGCCTCCAATCATTAGATATTTGTTACTGTGTCTCATTTATGTGTTTACTCCATAGATATGCTCACAAAAGTGCGTAATGTAAGCTACTACTTTAAACCACCTTCATGAACTTGGTGGCGGTTACATAACTGAGCCTTACGTGCATCTATGGCACTACTCGGGCATTCATCCCGGGTCCCTCACTTCATATCACTTAGTCTATATATTGTGCGACACAAATCAAGAAAACCTGTTCGAGCAATACTCACCCCGACGTTACTTAACAGTGTCCCGCGTGTTTATGCTTAATTAGTGGAATTTCCCACTTCACGTCTTGGCTAGTGCAGTTTGATTTTTTGCATGTATGTTTCTGCGCTGTTTTTTAATGTATTCTTATGTTACAGTGTTGTTTTTGTTTAATATTTCAAATTTTTACGAGCGTTGTTTTACTGTTCCTTTGATTTTTGTCGTTGATTTTCATTGCGGTGCTAACCTGCAGTCTTTTTTCTTCTTCCTATTGCTTCCTTGTTGACATTATACTCCCGTAGTCTTCTAACACTCAATGTTCCGCACACGGTTAAGATAAATTTATTTATTCAATGGATAAAAACTCTTAAGCGATCCTCGGGAGATCGTTTGAATGCGTTAGCAGCCAAACGTTCATTTTATGTGAGGTTGGCACACTAAAGTTTGTTTAATCCTAGGTCACACACTTAGGTTACTTATATCCGAGATCATCCCACTAAGTTTGTTATATCTGTGGTTAACGCAAGAAAGCTTGTTATATCCCATGATGGCATACTCAGGTTCGTTGTGCTCTGCGTTAGCATACCAAAGTTCATTATATTTCAGGTGGCATACTAAGGTTTGTATATCCGAGGTTAAGTTCTTTATATTAATAACGACGTTCTTTATATTATATAATTAAGTTATGTATCCGAGGTTACTATGCGTAACGGAGGTGGCTATTTCCGCTTTCGCAGACCCTTCTGAAGCCAACGCATTAATAATTAGATATATGTTCTAATGGTACGACGACAGCTGTGTCAGAAATTTTCACCAAAGCAAACAGCCTCCCCACATTCGCATCATGGTTATTTCTCAGATCAGGGCTCTCGCTGTCATTACACATCCTTGTCCAATTAGTCTGAGACCCCAGTAATACAAAGGTTGCTTTGCGCGCGGGTGTAGAGAGGGCTTACTCGAGAATGGAGGAGAGGAACACATTCCCCATCGCTCATGAGGGCGTGATGCACTTGTAGATTCGGAAGCCGGCGAACCGTTTGGAAGAAGGTGTAGTGGTGCAGAGCGAATTTCGGCTTTGCGTACTAATGCCTGGCATCGTGCTGCGTGCCTTTCGTTGTATGTTTTTGCCTCTTTTACTTCGTTCGCTGTGGCAATTCCTGTGCTAATTTTCCTGTATTTGTTCTGTGTGTCGAGTGCCGGTGAATTGCGTCTAATATCTCTTTCTACACTCTTTCTGTCATAAAGCAGATAATGACACGTACCCCAATACATTGGACAGATCACGTGATCGCTACCCGAACCATGGCGAGCGCGAATTCACAGCCAATTTTACACGCTTGAGCATTAGTTCTTGTCCCTGTTTTCCCCACGGTCCTGCCGATTGCCTCGCCGTCCCCACGAGGGACGAAACTGAAAACAAGAGCAGCAAACGCTCGTCTTTTCATCCTCTCTTCTGTGTTTTGTTTTTGTAGCGGGAGCTACGCTGGGCTACCAGTCGAGCATTTCGCAGTACATGGGAGAGGCCTGTTGTGCGCATGCGCCATTACCATGGCATCCGAAGAGGAGCAAAGTGCGGCGTGCGCTTCGCCGTCGCCGCGGCCGCTCCACCGTCAAAGCCGAGCGTGACGTCACGCGAAAGAGAGTTGTGCGCATGCGCCGAAACCATGGCGACCAGAGAGACCCCACAGCTGCGCCACGTTCTTCGTCACCGCCTCGCCGCACGCCGCTCTATCACCCGAACCCCGCGTCGCATTGCGTATGAAAGGCAGATATGCAGTGGGCGTCTGTATAACAACGTTTGACATGCATACAGAGGAGAGTCCAGTAACTGCTAAACGGCGGTATAGACAAGAGAGTATCAACTCTTCCGATCCTGAGGTTGTAGCCTGGCAGTTGGCTTGAACCAAATATGAACGCTCAAGTATGTGTGTACGTGAAACAAAGCATCACCGCTGTCGGACATCTCCTTTCGATCGCGGTGAATAATGGTGAATCCTGCTGTGTTCGGCTTCTGGGAAGCGGCATTATCATCCAAGGAGTCTACGTGGCATTGGGAACGTCAGTCAAGCAGACGATTGATGTGGTTACCACGTGTATACCAGCCTACAGCACGGTTTCACAGTTGTGTGTGACTTTGGGGGATTTCAAGAGGAAACAGGAATGTCTTAGTGTATGAAAGAAAAGTTTGACTTTAATTTAGCTTCGGAAGCTCACGTCCAGACTACATAATGGGAACTCCTATAGAGATTGTATACTAAAAATGCTCTACCAAATCGAACTCCTGTATCGACAAAATTGAGACCGCTGCACGCTACTTCACAGATCACCGGGCAGTCTTCGTCTCTGTCAAGCAAAATGAATAAAAGATGTGTATACCCAATGTCTCGCACTGCTAAACATACAGTTACCACAACAAGCTTGGCGATGGAAATGTACCTCTCGCTACGTATATCCTGGCAAAGCCGACCTAAGCCACTGTCATTTTTTTTTTGCATGACTTCATACCAACTGTACATAACCGTACGCACTTTGATGCTTGGCACTTTGTCTTTCCGCTCCTTCCTGGAGCAGTCAGTCGTTGTAGCTCTTCTGTTGACAGCTGCTAGCCCGCTCCCTTTCTATTTGTTTATTTCAATGCAATGTGATGCGCCAGTCTGTCTTTAATGCTACTACACCAAATAGCGTTTGTAAGCAAGGTATACTACGAATATGTACCTTGTATGGTACTCGGCTGCTGACCTGTTCCCGCCGCGGCAGTCGCATATCGATGGAGTCGAAGTACCAGAGCTCCTTGTACTGTGTGGTGTCAGTGTACGTTTTACAATCCCATGTGGCGTCCCTCATAGGCTGAGTCGCGTTTGGACGTTAAATACTATAAAATTATGAAACCTATATTTTATCCATCGCCATTTCTTTTGCGACAACGCGACAAAAACAACTCAGATGCATGGTACCTTGCTGTAACGGCACGATGGCGCGTCATGAAGAAAAAACATTCTGAAGCATGTTTAACTCCAATTGTTTTTTTCACAGACTCAGTTTTTAGTAGTTTTGTTCCAACTCCTAGGTAACTATTTTGAATAATTTCTCGACATTTTTTTCATCAGCTCACTTCAACAAGATCGCTGACGACCATAGTTGGACATCGTAGGAAATGTCAACAAAGCCGTTTATGTAACAAACATTATTTTACATATCCTAATGATGCTGAGCGCGTTGCCGTACTCAGCGTGTCGCCATATACTCCTTCAGCGAAGCTTCCTGTGGTTTTAATTTCCTTTTGGCATAAGCGTGGGTTAGTAACCACACCATTTCTTTTCTATTGCAGCCCGTCTCCGGAAGTTAAGCCCTCGCAAAAAGCGATTCTTCAAAAAAAAAAAAAAATCCTCAACCAAGGACCGAGCTAGGACCGAGCTGCACCTCAGGTTCCCGCCCAACTTTTGACGGGCACTAATAAATGCTATTTCTCACTCTCTCCTGAACAAAGAACACCGTGACACTGCATCAGTTTGAAGGGATCGAGAACCCACCTTCATAATATCTTTTATTATTTTCGATAACGCGATTTTGATGCTCTTGACCACTAGCCGGTGTAATTTTTCACAATTCAATTAGACACGAAAAAAATAAAAACACTTCAAGGAAGAAAAGCACAGCATTCGCACTGTGAGATCACTGTTGGATATACGATCGATGGGACGTTTGCCTCGTCAGGGGTGATTTTTCACTCAGGTGAACTCGAATGACAAATTTAAGCCTGAATTGCAGCTTCCAGAAAGTAACGAATTATTAAATATGCTAAGCTGTAGCCGGAGCTTCCGGACATAATGTGAAATAATATTTGAGAGTGGCGTATTTGTCACTCGAACTCAACCTCAAAGACACAAAATGACGGTAAACAAAATGCCACTTCTCGTCCAGTGAACACGAATAAATGCACATCTGACGCGGAAGTCAATAAACTCTGAAACACTCAACTACAAACAAACATAAAAGGAAGCGCTAAATCAGCGACAAAAAACAAAGGACAGGGACCAATTACGACTAATGTATTTGACAGCGCAATAGTGGCAGCGTAAATTTCCCTAACCCACGCGCCGATGCAATCGTCCCAGCACCACGTTCTTCTTTCAACACGCGATTATAGTGATTGAGAGTTTCCCTATACTTGTTGACGTTGAACACAAGTGTCGCCACTGACTGGTGGCAGCCATGTTGCAACGTAACCAAGAGTACGCTTTAGATTTTCGAAGCTTATTTTGCGTCGAGCTTTAAAAGGCCGAGTACAGTTGGTTTTTCGTGCCATAGGTTTTTCCTCAAGACCACTTATTCCTGTATGTGTGGTTAAGTGAACCCATCAGTAGATGGTTAGTGAATCTAGAAGCATATTTAAAGTCCAAAAACGTATGCGACTATAATAACGAACCTGTAACAAACACCTAATATGTGAAGCGATCAGCAAATTTATCATAGTATGGTGACGATTTCAGTATTTATTACCACAATGTGTTTCTATTTTGAGTTCTGTTGTTGAAAGGTTGGCGTGAGTGATTCAGCTGTGTGATATTTCTACTCTAATGAAAACAATAAGTACAGATAATTTATTTTGAAGTCTTGTAGAAGTCTCTTTTGGTTTTGTCATCATTAGTCTGAGCGCTTGGATTTATAATAAATGTCTCATTTTCCTTTCTAGAAAAATTGTGCCGTCTCCAATCCAGGGTCCAGTACCACGGAACAGCTACAATTCGAGCCACATTTCAAGTTTTAGAATATTTTTATATCGAACACAGAGAATTTTGCGAAACGCTCAACCTTTTTGTTCTCTCGCTAAATCTTGATGAATGTATTTGCAACGTTCGATAAATTTCACATTAAGAGTTATGCCAGTCATCAGCGAACATTGTGACAATTGCTTGAGATCGTCACCAACACCAAATCCTTCGATGCCAAGTCGTTCGCGTCAAGCCAGTAACCAGTGTTTTGCGCTGCCCAAAAACATAGGTGCTGTCCACAAAATAGCTGTGTCAAACGTACTGCACTAAGCCTCTTTAGTCTGGCTGGGCAGGCCAAGCCAGAACGAACATAAATATCATGCTTCAAGAAAAAACAACAAAACCAAAACTCTTCACAAAAGCACGCGTAGGAACCAAACAAGAAGCTACGTTAAAGCTACTACGCAACGTAAACGCAACAGAGAGAACAAAAAGCGACCCAGAAAAATCGTTCAATGTGGAGTTTTCCTTCTCCTCTTGACCCTCCACTGGAGCTTTATGCTTCGCATGTGACAACTTCGCCGCATACAATGGCACACTTTTCTTTTGCTGTTTACTTGTTCAGTGTGCTCTCGCGACGTACTGAACGAAACATTCGAAGTTGTTAAAACACTTAGTTTCTCTCCTCGACACTGCAAAGTTATTTCTCCACATGCACGCGATCGAAAAAAAAAAAGAGACATGTTTAATGTCTGGTATGACGCCAATGGCCTTGATGTATTTCTAGAGTTAATCAGTGTGAAATAGCAATCATTACTGAAACCAAGCAGTTTAAAGAAAAACTTTGCTAGACAAATGAACTGCTTTTGATAGAATCTGATGGGAAAACCAACACAATCGAAGGTTGCACACCATAATTTTGCATCCTATTGTTAAGCTTTTATTGTCCTAGTTGACGAAGAAATTGAAAAACGTATCTAGGAGCGATGATTTAAAACGTAAAATGTAAATGCAGCTGCCGTATACACTGGTTCACCTAGCAGTGTGAACTGAAGCCATTCTCAAGATGTTAACTGAATACTGTAATGAGAATACTGAAAGGTTTCAGCGGTGGATTTCTCGTCGCGGTCCAGCCTTAGCAAGCTGGTGTTGCGATATAACCACGTGCTCCTTACTAAAAACAAGTTATCACAAAATTACACTGCGCAAAATGTTTACCGCAGTTATAGCAGGTCGCGTACTTCTGGATCATGGCCTTATTCCACAAAGGGAGAGGAATTGCACAACGGAAGCCATTAGAACTTGTACACTATCATGCTAATACACTTTGTCTTTCCAATTTCCTGGCGATGCACTCTTTATGCTATATATATATATACACTTATGAAGGGAGCCAACAGTCTCCGAAGCTTTTGGCTCCCTTCATAAGTTTGTCAAACGGCCCCTCATTTCCTTTACCTTGTCTGCTAATATATATATATATATATATATATATATATATATATATATATATATATATATATATATATATATATATATATATATATATATATATCAACCAAAGACCCTGTTTTAAAATTAAAATTGTCTTTAAAAGAAGCCGTAATGCTGAGTGCACGCTGTCGCCGGCCGATGTAAAATGTGTTGAAAGCACAGTTCTAAGACTTCTAATGAGCTCTCATTGCGCATCCAGAATCACAGGAAGAAGTACGCGCTATAAAACGTGCCACAAGCACGACGCTATGGCACAACGTGTCAGAACGAAGTGGTGGCAAAGGAACTGCACTTTCGGCTCGATTCTGCCCATCAGCCAGCATGTCTTCGACGCACTCCCTGAGGCCCACTGTCGTCGGCTTGAGCGGTCTTGGCTGGTTCCAGCGATGAATCGAGAGTGCTATATTAAAACAGACCCCAAGAAAAGGTAGCCGGTTTGTGTTTGTTCGCTCAGTTCTTGCAGTCCCCAGCATGTAGCTGAATACACACGCACCGAAAAGCTATACAGCACACAGGGTCCTGTGTAGTTCACCCATACGAATGTAGCGGCATCTCCTTTACACGCAGTACACGAACCAGCGTCAAGCTGTCTGTGTTGAGGTCAGCTTCTGATGGGCAGACAATGCGTTTTTTCTACCGCAGACCGCGAGAAGACACACTGGTTCTCAAAATATTCGAAGAAAAACAAAAGTAGCAGGACCAGCACACTTGTCAGCCAAACATTGCTGACGAGCAGGCGGTGCACTCGTCGTTAAAGTTACTAGAACTAGCACCGAACCCCATCCACAGGTGGCACAACTGCCTTCATCATGGAAACTGAGGGGCAGAAGACTATATGAGATCTTGCTGTCCATAGGCCCCACTGTCCCACTGTCCTAATAAGAGAAGCGGCCACGGACACGCAAGGACGATAGCAGTCACAACTTCTGCGGCTAACATTGGTGAACCATCGGCTGCAGATTGTGGTGCATCGGGTCAAACGCGCATGAGGAGTAGAGAAGTCCCGGCGACGGGTAGAGTCCGGGCTCCGTCTTCACCGTCATGGGCGGCAGGTCGTCCAGGGG
Source organism: Amblyomma americanum (assembly GCF_052857255.1). NCBI lineage: Eukaryota > Metazoa > Arthropoda > Arachnida > Ixodida > Ixodidae > Amblyomma > Amblyomma americanum. The sequence goes on along the minus strand of NC_135501.1, from coordinate 140,739,398 downwards.
GGACGGCCTCTGCTGCTGACTCGAGTGGTGGCCAGTCTGCTGCGAGTGCTGGTGGTGCTGCAGTTGCTGGTGGTGGTGGTGTTGCGTCTGTTGCTGCAAGTAGGCGAGCGCCGTCAGGTCGTCTTGCAGGTGGTGACCGGGCAGCGTCGGAGACAGCCGCTGCATGGGCAGCGCCGTCTGGTGCGGGGCGGCGACACCCATGCACATGCCGGGCATCATGGGCGGGCTCGACCGGGGAGTGCAGGGCACTGAGTCGCCGCCACTCACGCGTCCACCGGCACCACTCCTGCGCCGGCAGCAAAAATAAAAAAAGCATTCAATTCAGGTGGAGATAACCGGCAATAAATACTATGCAATAGTTCAACCACTCTATAATTCAGCATAATCTCATGCCACAGAGGTGACAAGCGCTTGTGGGCGGCGCACATATTCAGTAAGTGCAAATGTTTGCGCCGTTCGTAGGTACATATATGCAGAACTGTGGTTGGCAATGTCGCGGTCTTCATGAACGGCGGCTTAAGATCCGGATAAAAAAAGTAAAGCACGATTAGAAAACAATGACCTCGAAGTAACCCACCACAGATAAGAGGATGAGAGAGCGCGGTATAAAAAGCAATATTTTAAAAGAAATGCGGAAGCCGTATACTAAGAAGATGTAGTCACACGGGAACGCAGACAGGAATGCAAGTTACGCTAAAGGTTAGGAAAAGGCACAAAAATCTGCAATGACAATGTAATTTGAATGAAGAAAGGAGTTGTTCGACAACTGAAATTCCAGGTTATGCGACTTACATTTTATTTTTTCCGGTCAATGGCACTCAAGCCAAATCGCGGGGCTAAGATGTGAGAAAACACCGCAAACGGTGATGGCAGTTAAAAAAAAGGAAAAACGAAACAGGAAACAGAGCAACCGAAATGAAACACGCGCGTTGCTCTGCCTGGGCGGCGATGGCAACGGGGCCTCTGCGCCAGTTCATCTCCAACGAGGCCACAGCAAAACAGCCGATGTTTCACGGGCTGCAGTGTTTGCACGATCTACAACAGAGGCTGAGCAGTGGGCGCCGATCACACAAAAACTTTGTTTATGCCGTGCATTCGGACTGCTTTGTTCTGTTTTCTCCGTGGCGATCTTCCCAGCGGCTGAAGGCACGCGAGCGGCGCCGAGGCTGTTCCCAGAAGTTCGTAAGCCACTTCTCCGAAGAACCGCCGCTCGTAAACGGACCGGTGCCAAAGCCTCCCTTCCATCCTGGGCTGTCTTCCTAACTCGCCCCTGCAGCTAAGAACATGGGGTGTCTTATTCTACGTCCTTGTTTTTTGCGCTTTTACGTTCAGCATGGAAAACCAACTCGCCCAGACTCTGCCTTTATAGAACATGGGGACAATATTGGGAGATCTGAAGAAGATTTTTGTTTCATTTATACAAGGCACCACCAAAATATATCTACGTTCTCCTTTTATATAAAGATCTTCCTTTTCCCGTATCTTCACAATGCGTTTCGCGGGCACGACAGCATGCCGGAGGCGCCAGTGTCGCCGCTACATCGATGCCCGCAGCGAACGCTTACACAGATAGTCTACTTTTGGAGATGAGTAACACATTGGCATACTCTTGTCGACCTTGTCCTTTGATGTGAATAATGAGGGCAGAGCTGGCGGTTTTGGCAGCAATTTATATTTTTACTTGCCAAAGAAAGCCATGTTAGAGCCGACGGTAGCGTCGTGCTGTGTTCAAATTTCGCAGCTCTCCATGCAGTCAGATGGGGAGGGGGGGGGGGGGGGGGGGATACACTACACTCGCATGTATTGGGTTCAGCGCCATAGGGAGGGATATTATAGCTCGAACTTGCTCCTGGCATGAGCCGCCGCGGTGGCTCCGTGGCCCACTACGGCTCCCCTCATAGCCTGAGTCGGTTTGGGAAGTAAAAAAAAAATCCATAAAACAAACTAAACCAATCATTCTAATCTTCTTATGTGACTGCACTTGCGTCTATTACACCAAGATTATAAGGCCGTGTACTGCCATTTTTGCTGCGAAGCACACCATTCGAGCGCTTTTCAGAATATCAGTGCGCTTTGTAATGCCGTCATTGTTTTTATAGAAAATCCACCATTAACAAGTACTGGTGGTTTTGTATGTTACGGGCATGTTGCAGTTTGTTTAGGTACTCGTTGGACCACGGACTTTGGACTTTCCAGAAGAGCGACGAGACAGTGTGCATCCTCAAGATTACGTGGTCGCAGCCACACCCACACGCTGTTCTACGAACCGCAACCTCTGCCTTTTTAATTTTTTATTCGCAAGTGCCAGCACTTTTGGCCTATTTTTCTTTTTCTTTACCTGTTTCCTCACGGTCCGCTTTGAGAGTACGCCCGGAGTGGGACACTTACCAGGCTTTTCCGTTCCTCATACCCCCCTGTTCCTTTTGTTTGCAGCTTTGTAAAACTCCTGGGACATTTTGCTGCAATAGCTGTATGTATAATGAACGAACACCGGCCTGACGTCGATCGGCATCTGCGCGGGTGCAAAGTAGGGGCAGATTGGCCTTGGAGCCTACCCACACACCTCAAGCGGTCCTCTGATCCAGCGCCAAAATAGCACTCGCTATCATCATCGGTACTTCCTCGGCTTGTCAGGGCATCGCTGGGGGTCAGTGAGCGAGTCTTACATAGCCGCTCGTTAGAGGGCGAGAGAAGTTGGGTTGCCCGCAGGCATTTTGAAGCCCTGAAACTCCGAGCTTTCTTCTCGGTCGTCTTGTTGAGTCGTTTAATTTATATATAAATATTTCCCTGTTTTTAAATCAATGATCTTTAATCCATCTCCCTCACTGTACAAGTGCACCCCACCTCTTGTCTTTTTTTCTAAATCAACAATAACATGAAGTTCAACATGATGCCGGTGTCATTCAGTACCATGCATGAAAGATTAGCAATGCACACCAACACAAGAGCAGAACATATGTACTGACATGGTTCCAATCCAGGGGCAGACTTACGGGTCGCTCATGGAGAGGACGGTCCCATTTGCAGCACATGTTTCTTGGGGCATTTTCGTCGAAAAAATTGGGTTCCTATGAAAATATTCCAGCTTAAGGGGGGGAGGTAGGCAGGCCCCACCTTCCCCTATAAGCCCACCACTGTTCGAAACGATTAATCAGCTCATGCAAATGTGAATGTTTCAAGCCTTAACCAGCGGTAAATCTACCGGCGTACCACTAATGACGCCATCAGGCTGGTCGGCGCTGGGTACTAAGAGCGAAGTAGGAGCGAAAGAAAGACATCTTTATAATGCATTGGGTCAGGACACTTATTGTGAAGGAAGCAAGTACTGGCCTGCATGTCCTGTACTGTTCTAGTAATGCGACAACCAGGCAATGGCCTATTTCCTGTTGCACATAATTACTCAAAGAGAGCGCAATCAGATTTCTTCGCTTTTTTAGTTTTTTCTTCCTAACTGTCCCTCACTGATTGATTCGTAATTGATTTCGTCTTTGCTCACGCTAGCATTTTCCCCACAGTCTGTTCTTTTAATCATTCCTTTTTTTTCTCATAGCCATGTACTCCACTAGTTTAACTGTATTTATTGATCCATATAATGCATTTCCTGCTTTTGTATGCGTTTCACTGATATTTTTTTCTTATTCAAGTCGTATGTAAATTCCTCGGCCTCTTCATCTTGCCCGCCTGCATGGTAGACAATAGCGAATGACTGCGCAAATACCGATACCACACCACGGACGGGCACTTTCCGCTGGCGGGAAAAGCCATGGCGCCAGGCGTGTACTCGATCACGCGTCGAGAGACGCAGTGTCGGGTTTCAGCTGCAGGGAGCGACCGACCAAGTGCCTCGGAGGAAGACGCGCTGCTTTCGACATTCCCCCCAGGCGGCGAGCTTCGCACGGTCGGGCGCGGGAGGCCTGACGATCCGGCGCACAGTCCTCTGGAAGCGCGAATTGTTCCTTCTGATCGCTCAGGCACTGAAGCATGAGGGTGCAAGTGGTCATGGCCTGTGTTATAGAAGTCTGCACGATGTGGGCACATGCACCTGAAGGTTCGCGCCCTTCATGTCCAACATTATCGGGCAAAATATTTTGAAAGTAGGAAAATTGTAAGGCACGGTTAGGGATTTTATTTATTTCTTATTTACACCAACGATCTCCCTTCCATTCTATCATCTAACATTCTTTTGTTTGCTGACGACTGTGTTGTTTTCCGCGAAATAAAATCTCCCGACGATGCCAACATTCTCCAGCGTGATCTCTATAACATTTCTCATTGGAGTAATGAATGGCTTATGGAACTTAATACTAATAAGTGCAAAATTATGCGAATATCAAGAAGTTCCAACTCTCCACCTGTGTACTACCTAAATAACGTTGCCTTCATAAAAATACCTGGGTGTTCACATTTCTGCTGACCTTAACTGGAAGCGCCATTTTCAGTACATTACTAACAAAGCTAACCGCATGTTGGGCTACGTGCGCCGTAACTTTTCCAAAACTCCATCTTCTTTGAAATTATTGCTTTATATAACACTAATACGTTCTAATCTCGAATATGCCGCAACGATATGGGATACGCATCATGAAAAACTGATAACTTTGCTTGAGCTGGTTCAAAACCGGATCAAAGCTGGATCAAAATAACGATGCTCGTTTTATCCTGTCCAACTTTAACCGTACCGCAATAGTAACAAGCATGAAAGCTAATCATTCTTTACCTCTTTCAGCATCCTGCCGGCAGACATTTTCGTTTGAGCCTTTTTCATAAACTATACCATCACCCCACGCTACGCGATTCCCTCATTTCGTCCCCCAGATACGTGTCAAATCGTACTGATCATAGTCACAAAGTTGGCATTGAAACATGTAACACTAAAACGGCATTTCAGTCTTTCTTGACTCGTACATCACATGAATGGAACCGCCTTCCCGCAGATATCGTCGATATAATTGATAACCAGCATTTTCATCCTGCACTAGCTAACATTGTATAACAGGAGGATGATAATGCTTGTTCTGTAATATGCATTGTATCTATTTATGTATTTTGTCTTGTAACCACTCCCCTCTTTAATGCATTTGGCCCTGAGGGTTCAATAAATGAAACGAGATGAAAAATATCGAAGGTAATGGTCCATGCTTCCCATATGCAGCAAAATCTTTCTTTTAAAGCGTTTCCATCAAAGTAATCGAACGGTTAAGAATGCCATAGAAAACCAACGGGGAACGCTTTTGACTATAGCAATAACGCTAATCGGAAAAAAAATGACTGCCGTCGGATGATCTGCGCATATATTTATTGTTTTAGTGAAATCTTACATTATTTAAAAAATCGGCGTTCATAAACGGTTTCTCGCTCAAAAGTGCTTTTGTCCGGGATTGATGGGTACGAATGAGATGGCGACTGCTGCAAGACGAACCCGTCTTTCCTGTTGCGTCATCTTGGCCGAAACTGCACAGGGCTGCCTGTTCTGCAGGATGCTCAGAGCATAGAGTAAGCAGAGCGAAAGATGGCGGCGCTACACTTCATCCACCATGGAGAGACGCAATGCCGCGAAGACGAGGTTTCTTACCTGACTTGGCTATTGCCGAGCATAAAATGTGGATTAATTCAGCAGGAAAATTGGGACTCTTCTCGAAGGAAACCTCGAAGAAATGCTGCGAAAGTTTCCATATCGGCCTAACAGCGAACTTTCACTCGCGTTCACTCTGTTGAAGTGAAAAACGCAGTGATGGAATAACCTAATCCGGGCACAGATGAAAGGATCGCGGCGCAACTACCGGTTTCGTCGTGCAATCCACATTTCCAGGCTTCTTTCCTCCTGGCTGGCTCAGTTATGTCGAGAGATGCCTAGGTGGCAGATACATTGAACTAAAGGCGCCTTGAAAGTCTAACCCAAACGTGTTGACGAGGTTTTTTTTTTTCTGCGAGCCAAGGAAAAGTACGAAAAGAGGAGCAACCACGTACGTTCACTTGCTTACATGTTGGAAATGTGCAGAGACACGGATTGAAAGCGCTACTATTTATTGTAATGACCCAACGCTTGCGAATTATAAACGTACGCCATTTATACCGCCAACTGAAGTTTTGGATATTTCACCATCAAAAAAATTCATGATTCATTCAGGTAATCCAGGATATACAAAGCGAAAGATATCGGCGTTCACTGTGTTCATTGGCGTTGGCGTTGACAATGCTCTAGACGGCGATGGCTTTGAGCAAAGGAAGGGCGCAAAACATGCTCCCTGGATATGTGGATGCCTTACTCGTGCTTTGATTCGTGGTGAGAGAGTGATGTGGAATGAATGAATTAACGCTGACAGCGTTGTGGCTGACATGAGGCACTGTAGCACTACCTAGGTCGCAGCGTTCATTTGGCGATCAATCTCTCGCGATCAATCATTAACTGCATGCGACTTCCCAGGGTGGCAGGGAGGGTGCGCTGCCTATCCAGTGTGCGGAACGCAATCAAACCAGGCTTTTGACACCAAGGTCATGCACATGAAAGTGAGATTGATGTCTCCACTGACCCACGGAGCCGGTTGTGCGCCTTTCCTTTCGTGGAAATGAACAGCCTTTGCAAAGTTGTCAACGCAAATGAATTCTATGAACGCCATCGGCTCACTTGTTTTGCTTGGTTTTTGAAAAAAAGAAATGGCACAGTAACCGTCTCACATATCTCGGTGGACACCCGAACCGTGCCGTAAAGGAAGGGATAAAGGAGGGAGGGAAATAAGAAAGAGAAAACTGAAAGTTGCATTTTGAGGAAAGGCGCGGCGCTGCGCTGTGGTGGAAAACATGTGGCTCGGTGTGACTCTAGAGCGAGAGAGAGAGAGAAAAGGCGACGGAGTCGGTGGCCACCTGCGCCGTGCGTGACGTCACTCGTGCTCCGACACACGCCGGCTCACGTGAAGCGCGGTGTTGACTAGCGTAGTGAAGCCTTTCGTTTCAATAACCGGCCGCAGTGGCTCAGTGGTTAGGGCGCTCGGCTACTGATCCGCAGTTCCGGGTTCGAACCCGACCGCGGCGGCTGCGTTTCGATGGAGGCGAAACGCTAAGGCGTCCGTGTGCTGGGCAATGTCAGTGCGCGTTAAAGATCACCAGGTGGTCGAACTTACTCCGGAGCCCTCCACTACGGCACCTTTTTCTTCCTTTTTTTCTTTCACTCCCTTCTTTATTCCTTCCCTTACAGCGCGGTTCAGGTGTCCGCCGATATATGAGACAGATACTGAGCAATTTCCTTTCCCCAAAAACGAATTTTCATTTTCATTTCAACATCAACAATAAAAAATAAATTAAAGCATAAATTAAAAAAATTCTTTGCTTAAGACAGCTAACTTTTAAGCTGTGCCCTTAGGTGCTTTATTTTTTAATTAGTGTGCATGCAAACGCTTCAGCACAATTGTTTCGTGAAATAAATTTAAGGCCCAAAAACAGGCTGCGTGAATATAGGCAGCTGGAAAACACCTGTCCCTGTCATTCCTTACATTCACAAAGTTTCCCATGGCATAAAAAAGGCGCAAGCAAAGATCAGGTGCAAGTTGTGGTCTCGGCCCCAACAAAGCTGTCAAAGATCTGTACTATGACTAAACCGGAGAAGAAACGACCGGTTTGCCCTATTAAACATCAAAAACAGTTCACGAAATGCAGGTCAAAAGTTGTGCATCAGATTCCTCTAAGCTGTGATCTCGTTTACATAGGGCAAACCGGTCGATGTTTCAATGAACGTGCCAGTGATCACTTGCGGAATGTGCGCAACCAACAAGGAAGCTTACTTGCAGACCACTGCAAAACCTGCAAATAATGTCGTCCGGAACTAAACAGAACAATTTTTTTTGAAGAGCGGAAAAGACAAGTTTGAGCGAGAATTAGTAGAGGAATATTTTATTAAGAAAGCGGGAAGCGCATGCGTTAGTAAACCGTCCATTTCAATCAGTGACGCTGAGGTGGTTTTTCTCGAAAGGTGTCTTTAGGTTTTAATGTGTTGAACTTTTCTCTGTATAGTTTGTTGTTCCTGGATGTTTTTTAACAGCCAAACAAGAATTGTGTACAATCCAATACATTTAGTTCTTTGACGCAGAGAGGATTTCTCGAAGGTTTTAAGCTTTGACACTTGTTTTAGTACTTTGACGCTGAGAGTATTTCTCGAAGCTTTTAAGTTTTCATGTCCACCATTTTTTTCGGAGTTTGTTGTTGGTCATTCATTCATTATCACACGATTGTGTTAAAGCAGCGATTTTGATTTTGTTATCTGTTTGCCTTGGCTAAGCGTGCGCCTTTGTTGTGAGAATGAATTGTTTTCCGGTTGGTTTTGCGCTCGGATAGTCTTGGGACCTAGTCAAAAACAAAGTTTTCTTTTATCAGGAGTGTAGTGCTGAATGCATGAATGTATCTTCCGGCCTGTTAGAAGTAGCACCTACTTCCTGAATTCTGATTGTTGTTTACAATCTCTTATTCTTGTGTGATAGGCTTCTGCGATACGGCTCGGTTGCTTCATAAAATGCAAGGGTTTGGGCGAATACACCTCAGTCGCAAGTTGGCGCCTGTCCTGTTGTGTTCTTGTGCCTCTTTAGTCCTTGTTCTTTCCGCGCCGTCCTGACATCGTCTAGAAGCTATGTGTCTCTGTTTTCCGTAATATTGAAACATTGTTCGGTGTTAGAGCTGAAATATCTTAAAAATGTTCAGTAGCGAGCTGGCTCTCAGCCATAACTAGAGCCATACCAGCATTACAAGATGGGCTCTATAGTCGGCCAGCAATTAATTTTTAGTAACCGTATTGCTCTTGACGTAGTCTAAAAGCTGCTCAAATCCAAAAGACGTACGATCCACAGCCTTGCGTTTGAAGTGGCGAAGAAGGGGCGCGTAATATGACATTCGCGATCTGAATGGTGAAATTAATACATGTATGCCTGATTCTCGGTGCTGGATCGCCAATTTATATTAGCTGTATTTGTTTACACTGATGCAGGGTTCAAAAGTGGAGGTTAGTGATAAAAACAGAGCTTCAGTGTAGCTAACGCTAAAATGACAAAAATTGGCAGTGGTTTAGCTCCGGTTAAACATAGAGTGACGCGATAACCAAAGCTGGCCAAGTGGAATTCGCTCAGTCGAATTAATAATAATTGGTATTGGGGGGAAAGGAAATGGCGCAGTATCTGTCTCATATATCGTTGGACACCTGAACCGCGCCGTATGGGAAGGGTAAAGGAGGGAGTGAAGGAAGAAAGAAAGAGAGAGGTGCCGTAGTGGAGGGCTCCGGAATAATTTCGACCACCTGGGGATCTTTAACGTGCACTGACATCGCACAGCACATGGGCGCCTTAGCGTTTTTCCTCAGTCGAATTGCAAAGTCAGTCTTTCGGCGCTCCGTTTCGCTGGGCGTTCATTCTTCATCTTAGTTTCTGGACGTGAATTCACTCTCTCCCCCTCCCCCTTTCCACTCCCGCCCCCCGCACTCGACACAGCGCATGCGCATAGCTGTTGCAGCTCGGTTTCACCGGCACGGTGCGCCGGCGAAAGCAGCCGCTGCTCCGCACCACGTGACCACGGCGCCGCCACGAAGCTCAAGGGGTGCCACGCTGAAGGCTTGAAGTGCTGGCGTAGTGTAGCTCTCGCTACAAAATGCGAGCTACGCGGAAGCAGACACTTTTCACCTCTCCTCCGCCGCGTGCGTAAACGCTGCGTCACCGTTGTTCGCGCATGACTGCGCAATACTAACCTGCAGGGCTATCGCTCGATTCATATCACACGCGCCCTCTTCCAGAATACGTGTCATGAGAAAACTCCGCCCGCTGTAGAATATCCGCGTTAAGTAAAAACCATCAAAGCTGATGACGCAACCGTATAGTATTCTTTTTCGCAGTCCAAAGCAAATCGTACCAATTTTCAAGTTTTTCTAAAGTGTATTCAGTGTGGATCTTGCGCATTATAAAATGCTCGTAAAGTGCTGTTAATCGCATAATAAAAATGCACTAAAACATTGCTTCTATAACTTACTTGCACAGGCAATGCACTAGGTGGAACTATAAAGAAACGAAAGAAGACACGGACGGTTTGATCACGGTTTGATTACCCTATGAAGCTGGGGGCGTGAATGGGGAAATATGATGTGCTGATTGCATTTAGTTAGGCCGCCAGAGCTCGCGGAGAACCCGAGTTTCCCTGAACTCAGGCTGTCCCACATAGCGCCCCTGGCTATCGCATGATTAATTGTATAGTGAAAAAGTCAACATACTTGAAATGAGATACAGGTGTTTGTGTTATATTTAGAGGGAGTGGAAGATTCAAGCAAACTAACGCGAGTTCACTCGTCTCAGGCGATATTTGCCATCTTTTGGAGCAAGAGAACGCGTCCAGTTAAAGTGGCGCTCATTTGGATGTGACGACTTAGGGAAGACTTCCAAAATGCGAGGCCGGGTGTATTTCTATTGCATCGAATAAGAAGCCGGAGGCAAGTGGAAGCATTATAAAGTGGTAGTTTGATATTGGTATTTTTCGCCGATAGTGACCACTGTACGTAGTAACAGAGAACTCCCTTGGAGCTCACGACGAAAGATAGGAGCTCCCACACTGGCATCAGCCATAAGGCGTATGTCGCCGGAAAAGCAGTCGCTCTGGTGTATGATCTACCGACGGTCACGTGGTCTGCACAAATCGAGGAGTGGCAGCGACTACTGATCCGGAATTCCCGGGTTCGAACCCGACCGCGGCGGCTGCGTTTTTATGGAGAAAAAAACGCTAAGGCGCCCGTGTGCTGTGCGATGTCAGTGCACGGTAAAGATCCCCAGGTGGTCGAAATTATTCCGGAGCTCTCCACTACGGCACCTCCTTCTTCCCTTCTTCTTTCACTCCCTCCCTTGTCCCTTCCCTTACGGCGCGGTTCAGGTGTCCAACGATATATGAGACAGATACTGCGCCATTTCCTTTCCCCAAAAAACCAATTATTATTATCATTATTATTTTGTAGGTGCTAAGGGTAAAGAGTAGGTTTTTTTAAAAAAATACTTGTTTTGTCTCCGTACTAATCTCTAAAGCTGAAACACCGGGGAACATTATTCAATGATCTCCTTGCTTCCCCGACATTTGGTAGAACCACAACAGCTACCTCTGCAAAAGCAAGTGGCCAACCGGGCGCTACAGACTTCTTTGGAGCTGGCCCTCACTTGCATATCCACTTGAGAAACAACGTAACGAAGGAAAACTGGAAATTTTTGTGAGTTAATCACTGTCTTTAATACTAGTAATTAAACACAAAAAAGTGCTCAGTATATGTTCACTGAACGCTGGCGCATTTTACTCTGTGCTCCTCTTATTTTGTGTGAGAACGCGATTCTTCATCTTTTATTTCTTTTGATTCAAGAATTTAAAGATATGCATAAGGCTGTACTGGCGACTTATTATAGCTCAAGTGGATTGTCTTCTAGACCCCCAACACTCGATATGCGAACAAGAGCTAGTTGACGATTGAGCCTTTTGTGACAAATACTGTGTAAAATGTGTTCTTCCGCTGGACAGTCTGTTCTCTAGCGACTAGCTGATCCAGAGCTTTAAAGTGTCTCAACGGGCGAACATAAAAAGCCAAAAGTGAAATAACCACGTCCTCTGCGGGGCAGGCGTTTAATGCAGCTCTTCTGTCCATCCAGACTCACCATAGTTATGCTTTCAGGTGGACTCTTCGGTTTAAACCAAAAAAATAAGCAAAAATACGTAGAATTCAATTTTTGAAATTCGGCTTTAACCGTTACATAAAGCTCAACATGCACGCGACAGCAATGTGGCTATCGAGCAAGACTTCCGCTCAGTCAAAGGAAAGAAATTTCCCGTTTACATGCGTCTACAAACGCAGGTTTAAAAGGCTAGTGTAGTTTTTCTTTCCAATGATGTGTGACACATTAGTAAAGGTAAATAATCACGTGAAATTCGCAAACACACAGTACTTAACTTGCAATTGAATATTATTCCATATAGTCTCGGTTTCAGCAGGCGGAAACGGTTGCCGCCAATTGCGACGTCAAAAGTGAGCACCAGATCACGTGAGGCATACAAAATCTGCAATATAACAGTTCATGGAGCCCCGCCGCGGTGGCTCAGTGGTTAGGGCGCTCGACTACTGATCCGGAGTTCCCGGGCTCGAACCCGACCGCGGCGGCTGCGTTTTTATGGAGGAAAAACGCTAAGGCGCCCGTGTGCTGTGCGATGTCAGTGCACGTTAAAGATCCCCAGGTGGTCGAAATTATTCCGGAGCCCTCCACTACGGCACCTCTTCCTTCCTTTCTGCCTTCACTCCCTCCTTTATCCCTTCCCTTACGGCGCGGTTCAGGTGTCCAACGATATATGAGACAGATACTGCGCCATTTCCTTTCCCCCAAAACCAATTATTATTATTAACAGTTCATGGTTTACTAGCTAAATTAAATGAAATTGTTTTTTGTAGGAAAGGAAATGCACAATAACTGCCTCACTTATCTCGCGGGACACCCGAACCGCGCCGTAAGGGAATGTATAAAGGATGGAGTGAAAGAAGGAAGGAAGGAAGAAAGAGGTGCCGTAGTGGAGGGCTCCGGAATAATTTCGACCACCTGGGGTTCTTGACAGCGTGCATTGACATTGCACAGGTGGTCGAAATTATTCCGGAGCCCTCCACTACGGACCTATTTGTTCCTCTCTTCTTTCACTCCCTCCTTTATCCCTTCCCTTACGGGCGCCTTTTAGCGTTTCGCCTCCATCTAAACGCAGCCGCCGCGGTCGGGTTCGAACCCGGGAACTCCAGTAGTAGGCGAGCGCACTAACCATTGAACAACCGCGGCGGGTCTATTACAAATTTATTTATTGAGCGCTGATGAATTCTACTTTATTGTGTGTTTACTAATGTCGTACACACCATTCCAGAACAAAAAAAACGCTATTCAATATTAGGTTTTTTTTATTTTAAGTACGAAAATTTGTGCGTTAATTACTGGTAATTCAAGTGCTCGTGTCGACAAGAAATGCAAGGTAGACGTGAAGGAGACTTTTGATCAACAGAAATGCCACATTATATCACCGAAAAAAAAACTGCAATTTGCCCGTATAAGATAATATCCGCCGATACAAACACAGAACTCCGTTCTGAAAAATGCGTTAAAAAATCCCTCCGAGAATTGAAGAAATAAAAACCGAAAACCTCCACCCCTCTGCACTTTTCCTCATCTGTGCAGTTTATGGAGTTGCTATGATAGATAACTCTGAATTTTTTTCCTTTTTTTTCGCTTTGAAGATTAGACACAGAACATTTTAGGGACTTAGTTCCTTCCTCGCTTCCTTCACGATTTATTTGTTTATTGACTCATTCTTTCATTTCAAATCGACAGTAGCAGAAGTATTAGCAAAACACTTTATTTAAGAACACAAATCGAAAGCCTAAAATATGCTTCGTCTATCACAGCAGCATTCGCTGCCACGCATCACTATTCGCTGCCACGCATCCTGCCTCTGTCAGCATGGCAACACGTGTTTCGCGCATGGTGCGTCGTCTTGCATTTCCATCCGCCCGCACTTCGCCGGTCTTGCTTTGTTTGTTTCGCAGCTTCCTCTTATTGTGTTGCCGAGAGACGCAGCAGCAGCAGCAACAAAAGCAGAGCGTAGCCGTACACCTCAGCATTTGTCGGTCTCCGCCGACCAATGGGAGCCGCGCAGACAGACCACAGCACCGGCTCCGACTGCCTTCCGAGTTAGGGACGGCAGTGCCACAAGCGGACGTGCCGCCGGCCGTCAGGTGCGAAAGGTGGTTTCGGATGACGCCCGTGGCGTGAGCGCCGGCATCGGAGCGGAAATGAAGGCAAGAGTGAACGGGCACGGCGTAGTCACTCCCCCGCTTTGCCAGTGGCGGTGGCGGCTTCTCTTGGAGTCTACCTTACACTGGCGCGCAAGGTCCTCGGGAAAGAAGGGCCACGGAAGGGGAGAGACGCTCGCCTTTTGTTCTGTGTTCCTTCGTTTGCTTTCGTCTTGCTAACTTCCCGTTCCTTCTGTTATTTTGTTCTTATATCTTTTTCCGAAGCGCTTCGGCGCCGTGCGCAAAGACGAGTGTGTTTGTGTTTGCTTGGTTGTTCGGGGGTTGCTCTTGGGTTTTCACCGGCGGCATATCGAATGCCAGATCCGGTGTGTGGTGTTGTATTTACCGGAACCGCTGTGGCGCAGCGAGTGGCGGGTTTGCGCGGGTGGGGCTGGCCGGGGCCGACTGTCCGTGGATTGCACACGTGGCACGTGTGGAGTGGGTGACGTTGAAGACGAGTGCGCAATGCAGCGTGGAGTGAGGGTGGTGGTGATGTAAGGGTTTGTTGCCGTTTAGGACAAAGAAAAGCAAGGTTTTTAAACGATCACGAAGTATGAGCCGGGTCGGGGGTCCTCGACAGCTGAAGACAATTTATTGTGCAGTATTTCCAGGTTACGTAATTTGCCGTAAAAGGATGCGTACTGTAGTCAGGTGTCGAAAATCCCGGCTGCGTTTTCTTAGCTGATATAAAAAAAAATCTGTAAAAAAAGTAAAATTGCACTTCCAGGAATTCCTCTACAATAACGATATCTCACAATAATATGTAATTGACACCGTCACCACAGACAACGGGGCACTGCGCTTTAATGCTCTCAAACCTGAAGAGTAGTAAAATGAGTCATGATACCAATCCAACGGTGTCAAAGCGTTTTTGCAAATACATAACCTCAGGTGGTCAAAATTAATCCAAAGACATTTCGCTCAAAAAGCCAAAAAGTAAACTCGAGCCCACTCATTGCACAAATAATGCTGGGTCCGGGAATACGGCTAATTTCTAAACCTCTTATCACATTCTAAACCTCTTATCCACATTAACGAAACTCATCTAACTCGTTTTCAAACTAGGCACGGAACAAAATCACACAACGCATGGCGCCACTGTACAGCACCGCATGGCGGCAGACACCGCGTGTCTAGTCAGGATGGCCGAGTGGTCTAAGGCGCCAGATTTAAGCTCTGGTCCTCGCAAGAGGGCGTGGGTTCGAACCCCACTTCTGACAGCATTTCTTTTATTCTTTAAATAGCGAATTTTTAATGCTAGTGCGAGGCTCTAAACAGTGTTCGCAGGAGACTTGCGAGAGCAACCAAGCAAGTGGTCAAAATGTGTCCGAACGACGCCACCGCAGCAGATGCAAGGTGCGTGCGTGCGTGCGTATGTCGAGGCCCCATGACCTTTTTTGTTTTGAATGAAATTCTTAATTTGACGGGGAAATGCGTCGACACAAGAGAATCATACTTAGTTCCGCAATCTGCCCATTGGGTTGCGAGTAAATTTCCAACCGTGGCGGTTAGCAGTTAAAGTAATGATTGGTCGCGACAGTCGAGCAACCTGGGTCTCCAAAGCCCCACCGATGGCAGCACCTGTCAATGCACGACAATGTCGCGTAGCTAATCCGCTGCACCTCTGCGCCAGGAATGGTTCGAGGACTCCCGTGGATCTATTATTATAAAGTAGAGACTGGTCAATTCCGCATATATGACCATTAATCCATTACCAATCTCTGAACAACTTCCATGCGTGAAAAATGTACCCGAAGACTGGAGCCGATGTGAAAAGTGAAGTCGTAGCGTGCCTAATTCGCATTTGGCAGAACTGCGCAAATAGTCCGTAATTTTTATCAGCGCATTCGCGCAGAAAACTCAGCACTTGCTGCGAGACGCGAATTAAACAATTGGGATACGACGTGCATTTAGACGTCGTTGATGTTAACAGCGAACTGAAAGCAGGAGCGCGCAGGAACCGTTGTGCAAATCGTAAAAACGTTAGTGTTATACTAGAACATTGCACTAATGTTAAAGAAAAGAAAGAACGCCATGATTAAACTAATAAGCATTTTTAACTATAAATGAGGCCACATTGCTAAAGCTGTGCCATGCCCACCAATCCTGGAGAAGAGGATTTTTGAACGGGAAAAAGTTTATGAGCGCAATTTTTTTCGCATATTTTGAGATTTCACTATACCAATCAATATATTCGTAGGTCACTCATCGGCAGGCTTGTATTTTTTGGCTGTTAGCGTTTTTGTATTTTTTTATTTAATTACCCTAAATGCCCGAGCGGGAATTACATGGGGGGGGGGGGGGGGGGTAAAATAAAAGTTGAACACGCATAACGTACACAGTAACAGGGAAACACTCAGATAGTTCGTGCATGAAATAAACACGTCATTTCAAGTAAAAAGTGAGCAGCACCATACCAACACAACCTCAGGAAACACTTCAGGCTATCAAGAAATGTGTCATGGTCAATTATAACGCCACGCTTTCCGACAGATGATTCCAGCAAAGAATGGCGAGAAGAAGCGGTGACTGAAATATCCGTATTTGAAATATACGTATTATAAAATTTGTTTTTGGCTGTTTCAACTTCAGATTTACACAACTACGCGTGCTCGCTGTAATGCTTCCAGTCATCCACGGAATCCGACCGTTCGGCTTTTGAATATAACCGTTTCTTTTTCCTTACACTGCGCTTTATGTGTATAGTGAACCAGAGACCTTGTGTCGACTCAGAGATAGCGATCCCAGGTATATATTTTTCCTTAAGCGAAGTCAATTCGTTGCTGAGAAGTGTCCAGTTTTCATTTGCATCGTGAAGACTGAATGAATGCATTACCCGATAGAAAAGGATGTCAGGTCACTAATCAGCATGTCAGTGTTCGCTTTTGAATAGTCAAATGTTCCTGTTTCCTGCTCTGTTCCTGGCGATAGTAAATTCAGAGCACCGTATGATGTGATCCCCTATACCGTCTAACACATTCACTGATGCGTTGTCTGGTTCTGTGGTCAGCAGAAGATTAGAGAGCGAGAGGATCGCCGCGTGTAGGGACCGAAACAACTTGATGCACTTGAAACAAAGAAAGCATCTCAAGAAAAATCTGACATTCGCGTTTTCTTGTGCTCTTTTCTTGTACGTAATGACGAGGATAACATAGCTAAGTTACGATAAGCATTTAAGGAATTCCATGACGCAAGCGGCATACTTTGAATCTGAACAGGGAGTGAAAGATAGAATAAGCGACAAAGAGATAGGGCAAATATATATTAAATAAATCAAGAAAAAGAACGATCTGAACACTTACAGCAACCAAACTAAACAGAGTAACAGTGCGAATAATTGCTACACTCGTACAAAAAGACAACAACTAAAAAGCGTCTGTATGCCAATTCGAATGCCACAGGAAAAGTAAAAACAAAAAAAATTATTAACAATCATTAATGAGGATGGCACGAGGCTGATATACAACGAATAATTAGGAGGTATCCGCATGTTCTGCAGCCCTGTAAGGGTAACATTGCTGATGTAGAAAATAACGATGCTTCGTTTAAGGACTGAAACATGGCTGAAAGACGACGTTAAGTTGGTTTTCCAGGGCATGTCAAGAAAAGGAAAACTAAATTGATATTGAGAACGCGTATTGAGAAGAACAGAAAATCCCAGGTTTCGTAAGGTAAAGAAATATATTCCAAGTGAACGTAAATGTATAAACAAAGCAGGGTTGGCTGATAGGTGGCTGCGAGAGATAAAGAGGTTTGCGTGGGTAGGGGGGATGCAGCTGACACAAGACGTGCTTAATTGGTGGTCAGCGGAAGATGTCTTTGTCCTCCAGTGTGCGTAGCCCAGTTTATGATAATGATGAGGAGGGATTTTCGAAAAAGGGGGTACAACTGTCGCTTCCCAAAGATGGGGCGCATATCCACATTCAAACCTTTCTACTTCGTTATGCAATACTATACGACGAACTTTGACACTGTGCTTGTGCTACTTGGCAATAGGCGATTTCAGTATACCGGAGACGTGTTAGCGTCGACGTATACCGGTTTACCGGACCCCTCCTGCGCACGCGCAGAGGCTCCCCCTCACCCCAACAATGTCACTGCGCATGCGCGAGCGGGGTCCGGTAAACCGACATACGTCTCCCCTAGTACGTCTCCGGTACGCTGAAAACTTCTAATAAGTAACACACCGTAAACACGAAAGTCAGACGACATCTGACGAGGAAGTAACAGCAGTGGACTGCCGTTCATCCCACTACAACTTGCTCAAGCAGGCCGGCCTCGTTTGCATACGCGCATATCCTAGCACGAGAAACGGTGCCGCTAATGCTTCAAGACCGGCAAGAAGCAAGAAAAAAACAATAAAAAAGACGCAATAATCAAAAGAGGTCATAAATAAACGGATCACATTTCCACGCCACGGGCTTTTCCAGTCGCTGTGCTATAGCAAAAAGAAACAAAAAAACAGAACAAAAAAACAAAAAAGAGAACAAAAAATCTACTAGACTATGGGGCCAAACTTTGATCTCCCAGCGGCTCTTGCACTCTCTCAGAGCCCGCCAAGCCCGAATGACCTCGCCATTGCGTAGAGCTTCCTCTTCACAAAGATAAGGGACCGGCAGCTGTCAACAACGCCGCCTTCATCGCGGCCCTCGCCCTGGTTGGACCCCCTTGTACAACCATGCTGCGGGTGCGTGATCACACTTCTGCCCAGTCTTTGATTTTTTTTCTTTTTCCTCCACGTTTCGTGCCCAAAAATTATGGACAAACCCATTTTTGGAACGGAAAAAGGTTCATGAGCGCAATTTTTTTATTGTAAGGTTTCTCTATAACAAACAACATGCCTGCAGATCACCCGTCGGCAGGCTTGAATTTTTATGCTATTAGCTTTTTTGCTGTCGCCAAAAGCGTTCTACGCTGGTTTTCTATGGCAATCTTAACTGCTTGATGCGAGCGATGGAAACACTACAAAAGAAAGATTTTGCTACATATCACAAGAATGGACTATTACCTTCAATATTTCCGTAAAGTACTGTACAGTTTTCCAATATTCAAAATTTTTGTCTAGGAATATTGGACATGCATCAACGTTTCATTGAAATCAGGCCGACCTGAAAATCTATTAACCAACGGTTAGCGGATCAGTGTTCCACCAAAGTTAACCAGATCGATTCAGGTCATAGGAGCCAAGTAAGCCAAGCGAGCTTTCTTTAACATCGGCATGTCGGAGTGCAGTTTACGTGCTCGAATAACTACCTGAACATGGCAACCTTTTTTGGGCTCGTCCTCGTGCTGGGGCTGAATAATTGATCATACGATTGGTTAATTTTCCCGCTAAACCGACGCACCTTTCATGGGGATTATGAGTTAACCGGCTATTTGGATCAAATTTCGTAACCTCACTAAGCCAAGCGTTCCTGTTTTAAATTCGCACATATTTCCTGAGTGTAATTTTAAACTGCGGAGGACCAGCCTTGTATCCCCAAGAAAACATTGAGCGCGCAGTTACCATTTATTTATTTCAGTTCATTAATAGAAAGCTGCGGGTACTAATTCTGCCAAGGGGCATGCAAGTTAATGAAAACACAACGTCTCGAACACTGCGAAAAGAAGTTAACAACAAAAATGGCGTGTCATTCGACCCAACTCCGTTATTGTATGTTAAAAAATAGACTGATAAACATCTCTTTTATCGAACACGATGGTTGGAGAAAGAGTGTGGTGTGTCAGTAACTGCATTAAACATAATGAAAGGCCGTACGTAGAAAGGTTTATTATTTAAGTGGAGAAAGAAACACTTCCTTATTTCACAGTTCCTTCAGAGTTCAATGTTATTATTTTCCCTTATGATGTGGCAGAGTTCGATTCTGCACAATATAGATGAACCCATGTGCTTTTCCCTGTCTTCTTTCGAGTTTTTTTTTTTTGGTTTAGCACACAAGTGCCAAACACGAGCCCATATTCCAGATAGGTCTATTTGAAGGAGAATGGAAAATGTTCACTTGGTCTTTGCTTGCAAAGCATGACCACGGACGCTGAAAGCATGTAGCAGCTAATAACTAGCTGCAAAGTGACCGTATATGCCTACGCATTAGCTCTGGTGACGAGCACAGAACACCATCCTTTCAGACCGAGTGCCCTCTGTGCAAACGGCGCTTTAACGGAATGATTCTACAGATTGGGCAGTAGTGCATCAAACAAAATCGAATATGAACAAACAAAGCAGTGATACTGCAAAATGTGTGCAAATCGAAATCGAATGTGTTTAGAATACCTTAGTGTTGGATTTCTCGCCTCAACGATGTCTATGGATTTATTTTACTCTTGCACAAGTATATCAAATCCCCACTGTATAGCAAGAAAAGTACTAGCCAACATAATTGTGAGAGCAAAGGCAAGGTGTCAATGGTTATAGATGCAGGATACCTGTTGTAAGATTACTCATTACTAATGTGAACCCTAACGGCAAAGCTGAATACAGTTTCAGCGGCCATGCTCGAAACCGCTGCACGATGCAATAAGTATGAACATTTTTACTATTTTTGTAACCTTTGCCTCAGCATGCATGCGCTCTTGAATGGTTCATAGACGTCCAGATTTCGTCCTACGTTATGCGTTTTAGTTATGCTGTTATCATAGTTCTTAATAAATCTTTTAGTTTCTTTATATTCTATTGCATATTGCCAGGTGGCGTTCGTGGCGCTCGGAAAGAAGACGACGCTCGTGGTGCTCTCGTTTTGAAAGACGTTGAAGTTCGCCGTCTCGCCAACTGAAGGACGTGCTGCCGAGCCCTGCCTTCTAACAGGTCCTCTCTTGTCACCAACACCGTGACAAATCTGGTGGAGGTCGGATCGATCTCATGTCCCGTACCCCAACCGTTAGTCGGAGCTCCAGTCCAATTCCCGTCACGACGCCTGTTCACCGTACTCGCCGCCGGATTCGAGGCTTACCCCCCGAGCCTGTTCCATTCGGTATGTCCACGGAGCAACCTGCCTTGAGCATCCCAATGCCTGGGGCGTCGACACCCTACTTCACGCTCCAGAACCCCCGCATCCCGAAGTCCTTCCACGGCGACATCTTTGAAGACGTGGAAGACTGGTTGCAGCACTACGAGCGCGTTGCCGCATTCAACCAGTGGGATGACGCCGCCCAGCTCCGGAACGTCTACTTTAGCCTGGAGGACGGCGCTCGGATTTGGTTCGAGAACCGCGAAGATCAGCTGGTCTCTTGGAGTGAGTTCCGGCGTCGGCTCCTAGACACATACGGCAGCTCGGATCGTCGCGAACGGGCAGAACGCGCTCTGCAATCTCGCGTTCAGCTGCCCAATGAAAATGTTGCAGCGTATGTCGAGGACATGACGCGCCTTTTCAGACGCGCGGACCCTGCAATGCCCGAGGACAAAAAACTGCGCCATCTCATGCGTGGCGTCAAGGAGCAACTTTTTGCCGGCCTTGTCCGCAGCCCTCCGAAGACTGTCGCCGAGTTCCTCACTGAGTCTTCCACGATCGAGAGGGTTCTTCAGCAAAGAGCTTCCGCGTACGATCGACCCGTATCCGCCGCCTCCGTTTCCAGCGAGTTACCGTTCCACGGCACCGATGCCTCCCGGATACGCGATCTCATACGGTCGATTGTGCACGAAGAAATCCGGCAGCTGTACGGGGCCCCTACCACAGCTCAAAGCTCCATGGCGACCTTTGTCCGCGAGGAGGTGCAGCAAGTGCTCCGGCCGTCCTTACCTGCCGGTGAGGCTCGTCCATCCCCTCCTCCTTTCGCGCCTGACCGTCGTCTCACCTACGCCGAAGCCCTGCAGTCCCCTGCTCCAGCACCGGCGTCCTTCGTTCCGGCTCCTGCTGAAGTGCCGGGGCCGCCTGCACCCGTGCTGCAGTACGTGGAAGCTCCCCGACCGTCCGCGCGCAAAGCCGACGTGTGGCGCACATCCGACAGACGCCCCCTATGCTTTCACTGCGGGGAACCAGGTCACCTGTATCGGCACTGCCCCTACCGCCGTCTGGGCCTCGAAGGGTTTCCCCCCGATTCTCCTCGACCCCGCTATGGCGAACGACCCAGGGCCGTCGCGGATTTTCTTGAAGACCAACGTTGGCAACAGTCTCGTCGCCAGCGGGCTCGATCCCCATCGCCCGGGAGTCGTCCTTCACCTTCTACCGCGCGTTTTTCCCGGGCGGCGCAAGGCCGGTCGCCCAGCCCACGGCGGGAAAACTGCAACCAGCGACCTTAGGGGGTGGGCTCGCTGGACGTCGTTCTGAGGGGGACCCCCCATCGCCGCGGGCACGACATGCCGACGCCTCGCGGGTTCCGAAGTCCGCGGTCACCATTCACTCCGACACAGCGACACTCCCTCGACATAACGACGCTTCGACGGTTCCGAGGTCCGCAGTACCCGTTCGCTTCGACACATCGACACTGACACATGACGGCGCCTCACCGATTCAGACGCCCGCATTCTCCGATACTTCCGACGCACTGACCCCATTAGAAAGCACACGCCACGCCGACGAACTACCGGTGGCACAGCCTGCAGACAACGACGCCTGTGCCCGATCATCCTCTCCGGAGCCTGCATCTCGTGAGCGGCTTTCCTTAGACATACCTGTGATGCTGGATGGTCGCCACGTTCGAGCGTTATTAGATACTGGTGCTGATTATTCGATTTTAAGCAGCCAGCTCGCCGCCGTCCTCAAAAAGGTTCTCACGCCATGGGCTGGCACACACGTTCGCACTGCGGGCGGTCATTTGATTGCACCTCTCGGCATGTGCACCGCCCGAGTTCAAATCCGGGAGTCCACATTTGTCGTCTGCTGTCTTGTTCTGAATAACTGTTCGCGCGACCTCATCTTAGGTGTCGACTTTCTGCGTGAATATGGGGCGATTATTGACCTACGCGATAACAAGGTCACGTTTTCAACTGAGAGTGCTGTCGCCCTCCCCAACGCGCCGCGACCAAGCCAGACACTTCGAGTTTCTACGGACACAGTCACCCTGCCGCCTCGAACCAGCGCCTTCATTACGGTTGAGTGCGAACCATTTCAAGACGGTGACGCCATCGCCGAAACCAACCTGTCATTACTGTTGACGCAAGGCGTGTGCGTGGCCCGCAGTCTGATCCATCTTCACAGTGGCCAGTCACAGGTACTTGCTACCAATTTTTCGCACGAGCATCGGCATCTTTTTCGCGGCACTTCCGTAGCCTTTATCGAACGCATCTCCGATGTTTCCGAGTGCTTCTCCTCAGAACCAGTGCAGCCTCCTTTTCCCCTCGAGAGCCTCGATGTCAACTCCGCGCTGTCAACCAGCCAACGGGAGCAGCTGTGTGCACTATTGCTCGAATTCAGACAGTGTTTCGCCTCCTCGTCGAAAGTGCGTCAAACTACCATAGCCAAGCACCACATCGTGACGTACGATGACGTACACCCGATCCGTCAACACCCCTATCGGGTATCGTCTACAGAGCGCGAAGTCATTAAGTCCCAAGTTAAGGAGATGCTCGAAGATGACGTTATTCAGCCTTCCAACAGCCCATGGTCCTCGCCGGTCGTCCTCGTTAAAAAGAAAGACGGCACCCTCCGTTTCTGCGTCGATTACCGGAAGCTGAATGCAGTCACGAAGAAGGACGTTTACCCATTGCCACGTATTGACGACTCTCTCGACCGCCTTCGGCGCGCTCGTTATTTTTCGTCCATCGACCTAAAAAGTGGCTACTGGCAAATTGAGGTCGATGAGCGGGATCGTGAGAAGACGGCCTTTGTCACTCCCGACGGCCTTTATGAATTTAAAGTTCTACCTTTCGGTCTTTGTTCTGCGCCTGCCGCATTTCAGCGGATGATGGACACTGTCCTTTCTGGTCTTAAATGGCAGTGTTGCCTAGTCTATCTCGACGACGTGGTGGTTTTCGCCGATTCATTTAGTCAACACCTTGATCGCCTGCGGACGGTCCTCGAAGCCCTTCGTTCAGCTAACCTGACATTGAAGCCCCAAAAATGCCACTTCGGTTACCAGGAGTTGAAATTTCTCGGCCATGTCGTCAGCGCCGCCGGCGTGAAGCCCGACCCCGACAAGCTGGCCGCGGTTGCGGAATTTCCACTGCCACGTGACAAGAAAGCTGTTCGGCGCTTCCTAGGGCTCTGCAGTTACTATCGGCGTTTTATCGAAAATTTCGCTGACCTCGCAGAACCGCTGACTCGCCTCACCCGTGACACCACACCTTTTGTTTGGTCCCACGAGCAAGAAATGGCTTTCGCAGAGCTCCGCCTGCGACTTCAAACGCCGCCCGTTCTTGCCCATTTTGATGAGCGAGGTGACACTGAGATACACACCGACGCCAGCAACATCGGCCTCGGCGCGGTTCTCGTGCAACGCCAGGATGGCGTTGAACGAGTCATCGCTTATGCAAGCCGCGCTCTGTCACGCGCAGAGATGAACTATTCGACGACAGAAAAAGAATGCCTCGCCATTATTTGGGCTGCTGCGAAATTTCGCCCCTATCTTTATGGACGCCCTTTCAAAGTGGTCACTGACCACCACTCCTTGTGTTGGTTGACCAACCTGCGTGACCCGTCTGGACGCCTGGCGCGATGGAGCCTTCGCCTGCAGGAGTTTGACCTCACCATTGTTTATAAGTCCGGACATAAGCATGAAGACGCCGACACCCTCTCTCGTGCGCCTGTCGAACTCGCAACCCCCGACACGGACGACGACATCAGTTTCCTTGGGGCTATCAATTCTTCTGATTTCTCAACCCAACAACGCGCCGATCCAGTGCTACGACCCCTCATCGATTATTTGGAAGGCCAGCCAGCCACCGTTCCTAAATGTTTTTCTCGACACCTGTCATCGTTTTCCCTGCAACGAGGCGTGCTCTATAAGAAGAACCCTGGTTCCAGTTCGCGCGCGTATCTCCTCGTCGTGCCGACAACACTTCAGGAGGAAATACTTTCTGCGTGCCATGACGAACCAACCTCTGGCCATTTAGGATACTCTCGCACGCTTTCCAGAATCCGCCAGCTGTTCTACTGGCCCAAACTCGCCACTGTTGTCAAACGCTATGTGCAGAGCTGTCGGCAATGTCAGCGCCGTAAGGCCCCGACCGCCAAGCCTCCGGGACTCCTCCAACCTATTGCACCACCACGCGCCCCATTCGATCAGGTCGGCATTGACCTTCTCGGTCCGTTCCCTTTGTCCTCGGGTGGCAACCGGTACATCATCATTGCCACAGACTACCTCACTCGATACGCCGAGGCCAAAGCTTTACCCCGTGGCACAGCGTCCGAGGTTGCGGATTTCTTCGTGCATCAAATCGTACTTCGGCACGGCGCCCCGACCTACGTCATTACCGACCGAGGAACCTCATTTACTTCCCAGATGATGGCCGAAATTTTTCAGCTAAGCGGGACGACCCACCGGAAAACTACTGCTTACCACCCGCAGGCAAATGGGCTGACAGAGCGGCTTAATAAGACTATGACGGACATGCTGGCGATGTACGTCGATGTACAACACAGGAATTGGGATACGATCATACCGTACGTGACATTCGCCTACAACACAGCAGTTCAAGAGACGACCCGTTTCACACCGTTCCGCCTCCTCTACGGCAGGGAGGTTCAGACGATGCTCGACGCAATGCTCCCTTGCGCAACCGATGACCATCTTTCTGCTGACGCTGAGGAGTTTACCCACGAAGCCGAGCAGGCTCGTCAGCTAGCCCGTATTCACATCACCCAGCAACAAGACAAAGACTCGCGGCGATACAACCTCCGGCACAGACAAGTCTCCTACCATCCCGGCGACCAGGTTTGGGTATGGATACCTGTTCGACGACGCGGCTTGTCCGAAAAACTCATTTGCCGCTATTTCGGTCCCTACAAAGTCTTGCGGCGCGTCAGCGACGTTAATTACGAGGTAGAACCGGACGCTGAACTTTCCCAGCAGAGAACCCGTCGAAAGCCCCGTCCAGAGATCGTCCATGTTTTGCGCCTGAAGCCGTATTTGGCACGGTGACCCACCCAGAATCTTCGTGCCTCTCTTGTGTGATTAATTGTGCTTGTGTGTGCTTGTGTGTGTGCTTGTGTTCGCGCGCTCTTCTGCGCGTGTTTTTTTTTTAAGAGGGGAGGAATGCCAGGTGGCGTTCGTGGCGCTCGGAAAGAAGACGACGCTCGTGGTGCTCTCGTTTTGAAAGACGTTGAAGTTCGCCGTCTCGCCAACTGAAGGACGTGCTGCCGAGCCCTGCCTTCTAACAGGTCCTCTCTTGTCACCAACACCGTGACAATATTTATATTCAATTATATTTGTATTCTCATATTATATTATATTTATATGGTTCATTCTTCTAATATTTTCGTTTCCCGCGCATTAGAATGTCAAAGTGGCTCGCAGCACTATTGAGCTTGGTAAATAAATTCACCCAGTTGACAGATTATAATCACAGACATCTCCACTCAGTGTGAAAGTGACACATTTTCTATTCGCGTATGCTTTATTGTCGCGTTATTGCCTTTTATTTCTCTCCACCTTTTTAACGCATTCTTTAAAATGTGCAAGATGTGCGGATCAAGAAATGTTTAATTTCCTGCTGCATCGTCAATGATTATCTGCAACCCGTTAAAGTACAAATTAGTTTCAATTAGTTTACTTTTTCTCTGCTGCTTTTTGTTTCCCAGTTTTCATAGCACTGCCCTCTCCTGTCCAATCCTATGATTAAAGCTGGCAGTATTATATAAATAAATAAATATTACACCTCCACACACAGCCCAGAACGCAGAATCACGCTCTAAAGTTTTCTGCTTGTTTCCTTCGTTCTTTAAAGCCAACGCTCTTAATTTCTCAATTTACTATTTTCACGTACCTTCGAAAATCGCTTAAACATTACGCAGCAACTGCACTGAAACACTGAAATATAGGAGGGACGAATAACGTGTGTCATGACTGGAAGTAGACGCACCGCTATACTGAAGAAATAAATGAGTGAACGAGTACGTGAACCACCACGTTTCGCTGGATGAAGCAAGCAGCTTCTTAGCAACCGAAAAGTTTGCCAAGAATCACGAAATTATAAATAAATGAACTAACATTTATTGGCAGAAGTTGTGGTCGGAGCTGTTGCGGACGGGGCCCTTACTCCAGGGCCCCAGCGAGTAGTGCTGACTTCTTAGCGGCGATGAGCAGCGTCTCCTGGTCTTCCAGGGAGACGCTGGCCAGCTTCATCGTCCACTGTTCCAAGGCCGCATCAAGCGGCTTAAGGTGGCTGGGTTTGTGTGGAAACATCCAGGTGATATAGGTTAAAGTAGGGATGTCGTCACACCAAGGACATGCATCTACGTATAGCGTTTGGTGAAGGCGATGGAAGCGTTGGAGATTAGGGTATGTGAGGTTCTGAACTCGCCGGAGACGGTAGTCTTCCGAGGAAAGGTGTTTGTGGGGTGGGAGGTACAGGCGCCTGTTGAGACGCAAGGTTTCTAGTCGTGTGGCGTAGTGGGTGGAGAGGGGCACAGCACAGGGTGAGGAAGCCCTGATCGGCGGATGTAATAGCGAGCTAGGGTATCAGCCCTTATTGTTCCAGCCAGGCCCCCGTGAGCAGTGACCGAGGTAATGACAGGGTCTTGTTGGAGAGTGTGTCCCATTAAGAGCAGACCTTGCTTTTGGACCCGATAACTTGTGTAAGCTCGGCAGGCAGCCTATGAGTGGATGAAGGAAATCGAGGTCTGCAGATGAGCCTCACTCGGTTTAATGATGAGGGTGATAACGATCGTTAAAGCAGCCATGTGGTCTGGTGCAAGGAAGGAAGCGGCCAGGTAGAGAGTTTTAGTGCAGTACACTGCTGTGCAGGATAATGTTTGTGGATGGGGATACGGGATAATATCCGACTGCGTGTGGTGTCCTGTTCATACTGTTTGCGAAGATGTCGGAGGCGGAGCTGTCTTCTTGCCGTTTGAAGTTCGTGGTGCACGTGGCGCGGAATATATGGTCGAGGTGCAGATGGGTGTGAATGTCAGTGGAGAGTGCGCCCGCGAGGGTAAGGGTTAGTGAGGCCTGGGGTCGCCAATGTGGCGGAGAATGCCTCTGCCTTCTGAGGTGGTGAGCAGGCGAGTGCGTTAAAAGGTGGAGACCGAAGCGTAAACTTCGGTTCCCGAATGGATCGCTTTACAAAACGTACTATAAAATACTCGATAAAGGAGATTTACGATTCACAGTTCTTTAGCTTCGCATGCATGCCGCACCTTATCTACAAGGCGTTTCAGGACGCCTATTGACAAAGAATAGGTCCGGTCTTTAAGCAGCAAAGAGACCAAAACTCCTGTGTTTCTTGTTTTATGGTTACGCATACGACATTGCGAAACTTGCTTGCGGCCTGTAAAATTGTTCGTGGTTTAAATTTCTGTCTCTGTAACAGTTCAGGTTTCGGCACGAATTGTAACTAGGACATCACAGTTGGGGCTCAGGTCGCGTGAGGCACACACTAACTGCAATATAACCGCTGTTCATTCCTAGGATAGTCCATGATACTAAGACAGGCTGATGCAAGAGTCATAGCGCATTAAAACGACGAATCATTGATTATATCATCATTTTTATCGCAGTTTGACTCTAACAGCAATGGCGTTTCTTTTTGACCGACGCAGAGAATCTGATCGCGACGCAACCGAGACGCGAAATTAATTTGGCGCGGGATTGGAAGCAAAATAAAAAGAGAAGCGTGTCCAGATCTCTTTCTATTGATCGCTGTGTGCGTAAGTGGGTGGGTGGGTGGGTGGATGGATGGATGGATGGATGGATGGATGGATGGATGGATGGATGGATGGATGGATGGATGGATGGATGGATGGATGGATGGATGGATGGATGGATGGATGGATGGATGGATGGATGGATGGATGGATGGATGGATGGATGGATGGATGGATGGATGGATGGATGGATGGATGGATGGATGGATGGATGGATGGATGGATGGATGGATGGATGGATGGACAGACGGATGGACGGATGGACGGACGGACGGACCCACACTAGCGAGGGGACGGCACCGTAACCTATTGATCGATCTCGTGGCTACCTTCAGCGGCATGCAGTGTCCAACATAGTGATCGGCCCCCCTTTGGCATCAATGTACTGAGCTGCTTAATATTACTACATAATGGACAACAAACAACTACTACTGCGATCATCGCCATCACCTTAATGACTATTGTCGACTCGACGCCTTAATTGCTATGGCGGTCAGATGCTCAGACCAGTTTTGACGTAGACTGTACTATCGCACCGCACTTCAGAGCTCAAAGTGTTATCTTGAGGCTAGGAAATTCGGCATCTACCTTAGTAGTTTGTTTGCTGTACTAGTACTAAAAATACCCGGAGGTTGGAGCCGCCTCTATTCAGACAGTAAAACTGCATCGCTGCCATCATGGTCAGCCTAACCGCGTCCACTGCAGGTCAAAAACACCTTCCAATGATATATGATTAACCCTGCCCTGTGCCACCTGCGGCCACCATATACCCACCAGCATCTTAATCTCATCCGCTCATCTGATGGTGTCCCCGATCTTGATCATCCAGAACTGTTTGCTCTTAGCAGAACGCATTTACGTACGGCGCATTTATGGGGAGAAAGTTGAATTAAAGTTCTGGTTGCCACCATTCTGGCGGCTTAGTGGCGGTGTAGTGTAGCCTCCTGGATCCGCGAAAAAAACAGTGTCGACACACGTATCTTACTTGCGAAATCGGCCGGTGATGGCAGCAGTCGTATTTCGCTTTTTTTTTTGCAGTTGTTTTTTCTAGCTGAAGATATCTCCGTTTCCGGTGAGAGCAATTTTTGTGATTAGGGCATTGTACATTATCCATATGGGCCAAATTCAGCTTGTCTTCAGCCTTCCCTTAGGAACCATTAATTTTCATTGATTTGGGATAGGGTAGCCGCAGCTGATACATGATTACGGCTGATTGGAGAGATATGGCAGAGGCCTTTGTCCTGCAGTGGACGTAGTAAGCCAGTAATGGTGATGATGAGATCTTTCCTTCACATTACATGTTCTGCCCATTCAAATTTCTGCTTGTTATTTCAACTAGGCCGTCATAACGTACCTCGCTTTTGTTAATCGCTACTAGCACTTTGTCACTACTCCGCTTCTAATACAAGAAGAGTGGCAGCAGCAATGGCGTTGTACTACTCCTGCACGGCTGCTGGTAATACCTACTGGTTTTATTACCACTATTTTTTGTCTCTTTGACGCCACCTCGCTACTTCTATAGCAGGATACGACTCAAGAACGAAACAGCAGATGCCCCTCAAAGGAAGGCCACCTTCCAACCCCGACCAAAAGTATTTCTGAGGTATGTGGACGACTGCTTCTGCGCCATTGACCGGAAGCACACCCGCACTTTTCTCGATCACCTTAATGCCATTGAGCCCTCAATCAACTTTACTGTTGAGGAAGAGACCGACGGCTGCCTTCCGTTCCTCGACGCCGTGGTAACCCGTGGTCCGAGAGGTCTTAGTTTTCGCGTCTACCGGAAACCGACGCATTCCGGAAGGCACCTAAATTTCAATTCAGCACACCCTGTCAGTCATAAGCGGTCAGTGGTTGCCTCTCTAATCAACCGTGCCAGGGAACTATGCAGTGAAGACGCCGCCCTAAACTACGAAATGAAGACAGTGGAAAAAGATTTGAAAAGGAACGGCTACCCGCTTTCCTTCATTCGGAACACGCAAAGAGTGGCTCTATCAAGTAAGCCTACTGCCCGGGAAGACGAAAGTGCTAACGCACCGAAACCGAAACGAGCCGCTATCCCGTATGTATCAGGGATCAGCGAGGCGCTGGAGCGGATGTTCCGCAAGCACGGCGGCCATGTTGCACATGTCCCAACAAGCAAGATAAGAAATGAGCTTGTAAACGTGAAAGACCAGCTCCCTGGTGCCAATTTTCCCGGCGTGGTTTACAAGGTTGCCTGCGCCGACTGTTCATCAGTTTACAAGGGCGAAACGAAAGATTTCAAGGGACGCCTGAAAGAACATCAGTACGATGTTCGAAAAGAGAAGTGACAACGAATGCAATCGCAGAGCATGCGCAAGAGACTGGTCATGAAATTAACTGGGATGAGGCAGATATAGTGACAACGGAAAAGAATGTATCAGCAAGCCGAAATCTCGAGTCATTAATCATCCAGACTACGCCCAACACAATAAATAAGAATGACGGCACATTGCACCCTATCTACGCGAAATGCCTCAGAACGATAGTAACCGCTACAAAGAGCCCGGGACGTCCAGCTGGTTGCTCATTGTGACCAAGGGAGCCGTAGCGCTCCCGAAACGTCATTATTTGGTTGAGCTTGGTCAGTGACCAGTGAACCTCATCAAGGAAGCTCTCCAGCCAATGGCATTGACCAATTTTCATGATGGGGCTAGCGTGATTAAGCCGCGCTCAATCCCCTTTCAAAAGCCACCCGCTGCGATTTCAGGCTAGTAAGTTTAAGGGGATTAACCTCGACGTCATGAGAATCGGACGACGCCACTGGCTGGAGAGGCTCCTTTGTTGGAGCATTTGCCGCTTCGTTTTTTAGTTGTATCCGACTATAGTAGCATACCGGCGGAGCAGTCCAGTTCTAGGACCAACAGTACGTTCTAGGACCAACAGTACCAGTGGCACAATGCCGGCAGCTGTTCTCAGTGGTAAATGGTAACACGGCTGGGACTGCTTTGCCTCGTGAAGCGCAGCTCGTGAAGTACAGCGGATGAGATCCGCATGCGGGCGCACCGACAACTGCGCAGCCTCACTTACATCTCCCCCCCTCCCCCCCTTCCCCCCATTCAGTCGGGGCATATGCTCTCTCGCTATCGGCGAACGCGGCTTTAAAAGCGTGAGCGGCTGCGAGGCGGTTGACAGCGCGTACATCTCCGCGCAGCACCGAGGCGTGCGGTGCGATAAGATATCCGACTGAGGAGCGCAGACGGGCCACAGCCGAGAACCTCGCGACGACTGCTTTCTTCTTTTTTTATTTTTAAACTTCTTCGGAAGGCGAGATCGGTCGTACGTCTCCTGGGAAGACGTCAAGACGCTCCCCGCAGCCCCGCCCGATGTCCTCTGACGCACGGCGACTGCGTACCAGCGATTCACACATGCAGGCCATAAGAACAATCCGTCCTTGGCAGCCCTAGTTCCAGACTAAAGAGGAAGAACGGCGTTCGAAGTACAGCGATTAAAATAAGTTCGGTTTGTGTCTTTCTTTCCTTCCGTGCGGTTACGATACGTGGACTACGCAGCGTGGACGGAACTCTACAACCCACAGTATAATAGAAAAAATGCGCTTCACATGCATCGCCTAGCTGGTTCATTCTGCTGCTTTAATCGGGCGGAAGTGTTCATCTTTTCACGAAGACCGAAGGAACTACCATGTACGACTCAGAAGAGCAAGGTTCCGGGATAGTTAGTAATGCATTGTACTTAGAAACAGGGCGATGAAACGCGGACAACACCAAGAAACGACACACACGAGCGCTGACTCACAATTGAATTTTTATTTTGAAGGAAAGATGCTTAACCAGAAGACATGAGAGAGTGAGTAACAGGGCTGCTGCAGCAATAACCAGCAATCAGCGTGATCGCGTCACAAGATTTATAAGACAGGAACAAACGAAATAAGCGATAAAAAGACGGTGCAAAGAGCCGCGAAAAGGTTGTCAGGTGACAGTAACAAAAACAAAACCAATGAAAGATTACCCAAAAGAGCGGAGAAAGCGTTAAAGCCATGAGGGACACATAGGGGAATACAAGTTAATACATAAAAAATGAAAAAGGTAAAAGCTTTAAAAACGTGCCCAAAAAGGGG
The DNA here is from genome assembly GCF_052857255.1 of Amblyomma americanum. Lineage (NCBI taxonomy): Eukaryota > Metazoa > Arthropoda > Arachnida > Ixodida > Ixodidae > Amblyomma > Amblyomma americanum. Next base: position 140,706,754 of record NC_135501.1, on the reverse strand, counting down.
GATTACAAGCGTTAAAATCTTGTAAGACGCTGCGGAGGATAAAACAAGATAAAGGCACTACCAACAAGAAATCATTGAATCATTCAGCTGTATGTGGCACAAAAGAAACCTTAGGTGTTCATCAAGCCACTCGGAACATTTTCCGCGTTTCATCGCGCTGTTTCTGAGTACATGTACGACTACCCAGGAAGACGTCTTTCAGAGGTCTTTATTACAGAGCAGTGACATTGCTTTAATTCAATCTGTCCACCAGATTGTGAACAAACTGACCACAGTGGCAGGTGTGAGCTAAATTTTTAATGATTGGTCACTCGGGAAGAGAAACCTGAATCGCACCAGCCCCACTGGTGGCAGCAGCTGCTATCACAGGGCAGTGGCGCATCGCTTAACTGCTGCAACACAGTGCCAGTAGTGGTATGATGACTGCTAAGGATCTATGAATGTAAAGTCGAGAAAGGCCAATTGCGTACATATAGTCGTTAATTAACCCTTTAACGTTGTCGCGTCATGCGCTTAAGGCAAAGCTTAAGTGTCCCCTCCAATTTTTTATTGGTATCTCCTTTTGTTTTTCCTCTTGTTCGTTATTTGTCCTTCGTATGCAGTTTTAAAAGGTGTATTTTGTATCTGCAGTCACGCAACAAAAAATAAATAATTGATTGGAAAGAAGGTGAAAAAGATTGAAGTTGGCGGAATAAGCCAAAAGGACGACACAGGAAGTGGTAGCAAGACAGTGCAGAAGAGAACCTTGTAGCGAGGAGGTTCACAAAGGAAGGGTTCGTGGCAAGGCGACGTGGACAGGACTCGTGACAAACAGCGACCCGATATAAAAATAGGACAAAGCTACAAAGAGGAAAATCATCGAACAATGGTTTAGTTTGCTGAAAGTGCTTCTGTTGAGCGTTCAGTGCAGCTGCGTGTCTGGCTTTTTTAAGAAGAAAAAAAAAGAAACACCATTGATCACAGCTGTATCATGTATGGGCCAGGTGACGTCAGACGCTTCGCGGGTTTCCATGAAATTTTTTTGCACATTTCTTTCCCGACAAAAATTGTTCAAAAAGACAGAAGCCTACTGGAGTAATGCGCTTGGGAAGAACAATCGTCCTCATGCCTCATATAGACTGCGACGTGCGTGGCCCGTGGGACCTCTGGGCCGGGAAAGAGATTGATGAGCTCGTCAGAGTTCTTCGATGCGATAAAACCGAAGAGGTCAGCTTAATAATGTTCGAAAGACGGGGGCACAGGCAGTGCAGCGGTGTGCGCACCGCCTATTCAACCTGCGCTCAACTGCTTTTTTCCTCTCCCCCTTCACTATTTCATCCGCGCACTGTAGACGCACTGGCGCTCTACAACGCGTCTTTTCAGACTTCCCTCTCTGACGGCTCTGCGACAAACCCGGGCAGTCGCGTGCGGCTCGACGGCCGCGACGCCAGCGCCTTTCATTCAGCGCCATTCAGCGCCAGCGCCCCTGACTCTCACGCTCAAAACATCCCCACGCCACAATGCTCCTGGACTTCGGCGTATTTGTTGCTTCCCTTGTGGGATGTTTCAGAGAAAAAAAGTAAGGGCCTGCTGTTTTTCACTGCTTTTTTATATGTTGAGCAAGCCAGCCTAGTTCTATTCGTCAATTTCCATTCCCTGGCGACGTTATTCCTTGAGCTTGCTCAGTGGCCCGGATTGTGTTGATATACGGGGTGTCCAATTCTAATTAGTACGCAAACTTTTCTAAAGATATTGTGATAGGTATAGCTGCAAAGTGTCGTTTTTGAATCAGCATTATCCGTACAGCCAGATGCTTGATTCCCTGTTCCTCAATATTAATATATTAAACGCCGAGAGCAATCTGTTGATCTTGCTGATTATCAGCTATCTATTAGCTGATAATTAGAAAGGAACGATTAGCTTTCATTTAAATACCTCTATACTGAGAAATGAAACAGATATGCGTACACCTTCTCATAAGGACGTATAACATCTTTGTTCGCGTGCTTTTAAGGCTGTTACAGCAGCAAGCATTCGGTGCTGTGCATAACAAACAACATACAAAATTCAAGAATTGTCAAATCACTTGGCAACCCCTAATTTCGAAATCGATGCAGCGGTCGACGGACGAACAGTCTGCCCACTACTGGCGTCTGTTTTTCAGACGCTTGACGAACGGATCCATCAGAATCAGGCTATTTATCATTAAAAACTGCACTAAACTTCGATTAGTCACCTAGATCTTTAGCCGCTGTGAATAGTGATGAATAGGCTAAAAAACCATCGAATTAAGGACAATCATTTTATAGAGCAGTGCACTAAGCCGCAGTATTAATTTGACATTTCGTGTTACTTTTAAGATCTACTCGCGGCAAAAGTCCACCCCCTCCCCTCCCCCAGCTGTGTCACTGTCATAAGCCTTACGCAACAATATAAGTGGTTCGTAGTTTTCAACGAGCGCCCAACGCGCATCACCTTCTCGACACGATTGCCAGTGCGGCTGAAATATCTGCAGGAGGCTCAGAAATCAATGGTGTACGTTTTCTGAATCCCGGAAGAAAGCTTAATTTCTCACTACTTTCGATGGAGTCGTTGCTTCTAAGCTATTGCTTTATGAAAATAAATAAAAAAGCAATTCTGGTAACCTGCCCCTCGTTTTTGTACTTTTTCCACTCATCTATGGGGCATTCACTGATATTTACTTTTTCGCGCGTAAAACACAAGAGATAAAAAAAATACGACGGAGCTCACCGTACCCCCCTCCCCCGACCTGCCGTCCGGCCTCCACTCCTGCATACCCGTACCTTTGAAAATCGCTCAAAGCGTGCAAGGGCCACGTGAACGGCCCGTGTAAAGTGGCCTTTATTTTTTCCAGCGGTCTTTCTGTTCTGCCTTTCACCGCCTGTCTTTCTCTGCTTGCCATGATACGGACTCGGCCCGCGTGCACGGTGACCCCATTTTGGAGGGGCCCTGGGTTCGACGTCAATATTCAGTACACACGCTGCTTGATCTCAAAGAATGCTGTCAGGTCGTGTGCCGCCAGTCTGAATTTGAGAGTCTCTAAAACTGCTGCTTTTGGCGCGCACTGCAAGGTTGCGCGGGTGCGTAGTATATTAGTTGCGTCTTCGAACTCAGGTCTACCCTATGGTATCCCGAATTCCTGACGCGAGCAGTTGAGCGTATCATAAATTCATTTTAAGATAACGGTCGTACCTCATACCATATCTTCATCGTAACAATGCAAAATACAACTGCCCGTTCCTTATACCCCTCTTTCATACGTCATCGCTAGTAACCAGAAAGGTATCACCAAAAAAACTTATCTATCGCCCACTCACAACGTATCCAGAGAACCACAGCTTTCCTTAATAGATGCTGAAATATGGAATACTCTTCCGCATCATTTGAAATGTACTCAAAGTTCTGTTCCTCCAGACAAAATATTCTTTCAGCACATGCCTACTCTAACGTGAGCTTATTCTACTTGCTATGTACATACGATTCTATAAATGAATTCGGACATGCACGATGTTACTTGAATTCATACAGTTGTTCCTTGTTATGTTTATTTTCTTAAATTTGTATTCATATTTATATCTTTACCTATCTCCGCAGTTCCAATTTGGTATTGTGCATGTGATGAAGTGTTTCCATGATTACACTTGATTTTTTGGACCCATATCTAGCCTCGACTATGGTTACGGGTCAAGAGAGACGAATCTTTGTTGTGATTTCAAAAATGAAGAAAGAATGAATTTGAACTTGGAGACCACCGTACCGCACAGGAGGGACCTACCATAAGTTCCTTTATTTCTTGACCGAAGTCAGCTTGCGTCAGCGCCCCGTCCTGTCTTCTGTTTGCGCTTGTGTGAAGCGTACGCACTTTTTAATTACATATGACGATCAAGGCAAAATTTCTCATTAACAAAATCGGTTAAACCACTTCTATTGGTATGGAGTTACATAATTCAGCAAGCCATGATGATGGCAGGCGCTTCAGGATACCTGGACTAAAGGCGCCTCCCTGACAGAGCAAGCTTCTCATTGGACCCAATAAATGTTTTACATCATCATCATCATCATCATCATCATTATCGATGCTCCAGTTTTAACTGAAGACGAGACGAATCGACTTTTTAGCAACTACATTCAACCGGCATTTCTGCGCGTATAAATTGATGGCGTCATCAGAAGTTTTTATACGGCGCTGCGAATTCTCCAGAGTATTCTAGAAAAATCTCCTCGACATTTCCCCTTCCTCCAGGACAGAGCTGTGACGGCCATAGCGTTACCACGCTTACCAAACCATATGCAGAATACGCGGCAGAGCGATACGCTTTAGCATACGCAAAACTTGAGCAGGTTCCGCAACGTTGTACCGCACGTAGTGCGTGAATAAAACACAGGTGAATCCTTGTCGGTCGACAAGCATTTCTTGCAGTGACAGCGTGATGCGGCTCTCTGCGGTGGTGGAACAATTCCTCCGAACTTTCCCTACCCACGTTTCCCCTAATTGCGAACGAGCGCCTGTGTTCCTCACTGTATTCTTATTGCTTTTGCGCGTGCCAGGGATGGAGGCTAGCGAGGCGCTTTTCCGTGGGTGCTTTCGGACTGTCGCGGTGAGTTGGGAAAAACCAGGCTCACCGGGGGACCAGAAATGAAAGGCCAGGTACGATGCGGCGAACAATGCGACTCGCCGGCAGGGGGAGCGGTATAATACACATCTGGAGCCTTTGTTATCTGCGCCCTGTGGTAGCCAGGGGGTTTATAAAGGGGGTGCGAGGGGGAAAAAAGGGTGTTCCACTTAAATTAATAACCTCCCTCCCCATACTGCTCTTTTATTTTATCCGACCCACATGGAGAGAAACTGTTCCGCCATCGCCACCATTGACGATATGCATCTGGTTTTTGTTAAGCATTGGAGAAGCTGTGTATGCACGTATGAAGGCTGCTGCATTACGAAGGCTACATGCGAGGAGTTTACTAAGATAATGGAGCTTGAAATAGAGGGAGTTAAGAATTTAGCACGCAATGAAGAGGCTCCGTAGACGTCAAAATTTCCTAGGGCGGCGACAGCAAAACAGAATCAGATTTCCCTGAATTAGAACAGCCCGCTTAAAACTGAGTTGCGGAGAGAGGATTCGGGTCTCTCCAGGGTCTCTGCAATTTAGTTTTTTTTTTGGACTTCTTCGGAGATAAGGCAGAAGCAACGAGCACAGGACATGGTAAGTAGAAACTAGCACGGCACGTTTTTATCCCACAGTCGACCTAGTTGGACTGATCATAATGATTTTGATGGTGACAACGGCTATACGGGGCTGCACGTTTTACGCCACGCTGATGAATTGTTCGCGAACATGTTTTTTTTCGGTAATGGCCTTATCTCAAGTGCCGGCATAACCGTGGTGGGTAAACACAAATAAAGCGGAAATAACACCATTTGTTTATATTTTATTTTGCATGTTATAGTAGCTTTTCATCATTGCTAGTTGCTGGCAGCCTAGAACTTCGGCTTGCATCTAACACGTCCTATGTGCACACTTTTATTAAGTGACCTTCAAAAGGTGCTTCAACCTCTTCCACCGAACCTTCGCAGTTATAAGAAGCTGAGAAAAATGTTAATAAACTCGGCAACAACGAAAAGAAAAGTTGCTGTGGAGTCTGGAGGCGCGGTTGACACGGAAACATAGCGTTACAAAGATTTGTGGGTGAGTTTGTTCAGAGGTCCTTTTGTACGATGACAGCGCACACCCAATTCGGCCGCTCAGCGTACGACAAATCAGCCTTCTCGAGAAGACAAATGTGTTTTGAAATCGCCGGTGGACCAGTAGAACCAGGGACACGTGATATGAACACGCATCGCTGAATCCATAGTTCCTTATCCTACTGAAGAGCGAGCACGCATCGATGAAAGAGTTCGCCACAGAAACGGAACCCGCGCAAGCCCAGCCACTGCGGATGGGGTATCTCCCGTCCCGGGAAACAAAAACTGACCGCATCTGTCCGGTCTCTCCAATGCATGCGCGCGATACATATACATGCGCAGGCACATTACTCCGCCCCCCAGTGCAACCCTTTATCCTAGCCCTGCACTCAGTCTGACACGACCAGCATTTCGACAAGTTATAATGGGAGTGTTAGTCATAACTCGTGCTCCCACCCAAGGCCCGCAGATGTCCCCGGTATCAACGTCGCCATTTCGCCAGAGTGCTTCAAACCTCAAGCCATTCTCTGTACCAGTTTACTGTCCGCGCACGCTTGTAGCGGCGCGGCTTTATGAACACGGTCTTTGAACGCGCTCGAAGGGAAGCGGGCAAATTTTTCTCGTTATGTTTACGCCGCCGCGAACCCATTGGGCAACGCAGACACGCTGCGTAGAATGCATGTAGACAACACTCCACCCTAACCCCCCCCCCCCCTTCCCTGGCAGGCACGATGTCAAAGGGTTCGCTTTGGGATGAGGCGCAGTGCGGTTCAGTGCGTTCGAAAGAGAGCGGCCCGATTGGGCCTTACAGCCGCCGGCTGGCGCTTGGGCGACGCGTGACGGTCACCTCGTCACCCGCTTTCATGCGCTGGCCTGACGGGAGTACATCCGCCGTCACAAGCTTAAGGAATTCAACTTTGGTGAAGAAATCCAGTTTATTTGCATCCGGGGACCATTTGAGTGAGGTTTGTTGTTGGAATGTGCAGTCCGCACGCAAATACTCAACAGATACAATATATTTAGTTCAGGCTCGAAGCAAAGACGGCAAAATGGTCATAAAATTAAATGTTTTCGCTTGTACTTCTGTTCCGTAAACTTTTGACACAGGACGTGCTGTCAGCAAGTGAGAAAATTTTAGCCTGAGGAAACTCGGCGCTAATGCAAGTTGATTTCACTTGGAAGGAGAGAACATTGTCTTCTAGGAACGTTCATCAAACTCGCTTGTACAGTCTGGGTCAAAAGTATGTGGACCGCGTGTTTCTCAAATGAATCCGACCGCTCTGCTATTAGCCGGCGGCGGGACAGCACACTTGTGGAGATGAAAGTCGAAAATTTGTTCTTTCATCTCCACACGTGTGGTCTCCAGCAGCCGGACATTAATAGAGCTATCAGCTTCGTTTGAGGAACACGCGCTCCAAAGACTTTTGTCATCGACTGTATTTCCTCTACAGCAGCTAAAATGCCTGTGCTTTTACGTTGGCATTTCAGTGTTGGTGCTCCTGATTCAGTTGTTGCTGACAGTACGCATGCATGTCTGTGTAAACGTTGGTTCACTCTTTGTGAGAAGTTTGAGGGCTACCTTGTTTACAATTATGATCTGAACGGCTGCTCTAGTAGTACATAGTATCGCAAGGACTTCGTTTCTGCAGATGGTGAACCGTTCTTCCGCTTCCTCGAAACATTCGAATTCCATGGAGACTACCAGATGCAAGCTGATGACTCGCAACGAGAAGGAAATATTTTGTTTGGTCTTGATTGGTTTAAAAGAATTCCTTGGTATGAAGCTTAGGGAGAGACCCCCGAATGTATTATTGACGTTATTTACCACTGGTGCCGACACTACATAAATGAGAACAATTATGTGAAAAAAAGTGTTACGCGTAAAACCTCTGCACCACGCCAGAAGCGCAGTGAAGCATATTTGAGAGATGGTTGCTTCATCCGCTTCAGAAGACCGCAAATAACTTACACTCGCGGCTTGGTTGGTGCATACGCGGAGAGATGCTACCGTCGGTGACAGTGTACGGTAGCAACTTATTAGTGAGAGATTGCCTGCAATGTTTGAAACGTAGCATATGTGATTATTGCGAACTCATGTCTTATTCGGCTACCGCTGGCCGCTGGGCCGTTCGCCGAGATTACTGCCCCATTGGCATTCGAAGTTTTTTCCATTCGACACATAGCAGTGGCTGACCCGCTAGCCAACAAGTAATTTCGTTTCCGACTTCCTTTTTAAGGGAAGACGCGGCTTTGGGCAAATGTTTTATTTCTAGATGTATTGAAATGAAATGTTTTGAGCATACTAGAAATAATTTTAAGACGACTGTCACAAAACTTCGGTGTTGTACATTTTTTCCGTGAATTTTGTGAATAGGCTGCCGATTTAAGAACATTTGTCAGAAGGCTGGTTGAACGTTCATTGCGTTCCAACTGGCGTGCTACAGGTCCAGACATTCTTCAGAGTTTTTTTCGCCGGAATGCAAAAATTTTTGTCTTGAAATTTTTTGATGTAGTTCCCATCGTCATGTCCACAGTGCGAAGGAAATTTCACAGAAGAAATTTAAAATTTGCAAATTTGAAAAACTGTGAATGTCTCTACCCGTACTGCGGCCCTAGGAATCCAAGAAGAAAACAAAGTGTCCAACTGGATAATAAAGTCGCGAAGAATCTGCTCCGCAGGGTGGGTATCTAGACAGCAAAACTGCAACGAAGAAAAACGCCCATTGCTGAATCGTTTCTTCGCAAGGAGCAGCCACCGCGATTCCCGAAACAATTTTAGAGTACTTTCCGATCACATGTCCTAGATTCTCGGACAAAAAGTTTGAAAATCCCAAAATTTTAAGATACTGTTATAAACATATTGAAGGTAATGGTCCAGTGTTGTGTTTCGTAACAAAATCGTTATTTTAAAGTATTTCCATTGATTGCATCGAGCAGTTTAGACTCAATGGCGAACGCTTTTTACGATAGCAAAAAGGCAAATAGAAAAAAAAACAAGATTGTGATCAGGTGATCTGCGGATATATTGATTCTTACAGTAAAATCTCACATTAAATAAAAAAATTACGTTCATCAAAGGTTTCTCGCTCGAAAAATGTTTTTGTCCAGCATTGTTGGGTATCAATGAACGTCGGTACTTAGAAAGGAACCTTATTCACTACCTAAACCTCATCAAGAACTTTTTACGCAAGGGGCTATATGCGGAACAAGCGCTTTTTTTTAAATCATAGTACAGAAATCAACAAGCCCGGAAACATGCGTTATTGGTCAAGTGTTACGTTATTTAATGCGAATATTACTAAATATTCTTCGGCATCATTGAACCGGTATTACCGGATCAGAGTATTCGATCATGTGTATGTGTGTACTATGAATACGGAATATGAATGAATTGGGAATATGAATATGAATTGGGAATATGAATGCATCAGCAATTGCATAATTTTTATGATTTGTATAACTCCCTGTATATTCAGTAGAGTCCAATAATAGCGTGTGATAATTTTTAAAGTTAATTTTGATTCAAATATTCACTCTGTACCACATACGCTATAATTGCGTAACGCCAACGGAGGCTCATTCGTTGTTGTTTCTGACTGAAATGAAATTGAATACGAACATGAATTTGAAATTTCTACTATTACCTGAAAATGCGTGCAGGCTCATCACATTCTCCGAAGAAAGGAAGCCACAGCGCTGTGATCATAATCCTGCTTCGAACAAGCCTAGAACCCTTTACTAAAATTCCTATTTGAGTTGAGCAGACGGAATTCTCAGAATACGCAGTCCGTACAATGAGGAAAACATATGCAAATCCATATGCCTTCCTTATTTTTTTCCGTCTTAGTTTTTTTTTTCATGCCTCTCCGCATGCTTTCCATGTGGTTTCTGCATAATTTGCATGATGACATTATACCCAGCTGGTAGGCATTGGGACCTCTCAGTATGAGTTATTCATATGGACCGTGTAGATTCCCTGCGTTAACTCTACATGAATCGTATTGCGGAAAGCTCACAAGGAAAGTTTCGCCAGGACGACCCACCCGGGCCACCGGTTGCAAGTTACCATGCATGACAATCCACCTTTTTCACAAATTGTGGCGCCCTATCTGCAGTGCATAGGTCGAGTGGTTCAAAACAACAGGACGCGGGCCACGCAAACACGATCCCGTTCCACCAAGCGCAAAGTATGTGCTTGACAGGTGCTGTCATCTGTCACTCGCGCTTGTTACTAACATGAACAGCGCATGCGCAGTAGGAGGTGGCAGTTGTAAACCGGAGGAGCTGAAGGCGGAGAGGTGCTCATAAGCAGAGCGACTGCTTGAAATAGAAGCGTACTTAGACCCACATATCCGTTGCGACTCAGGCCCACGTGCATGGCGCTTTTAAGGACGAGGAGGAGAACGGGGAGTTTCCTTGCTTGCGACATGTGATGGCGATATCGTTTAAGGAGGGAAGCCCCGACAAATAGCTCGGACGCCATGATGGTGGACCACGGCTCGCTTCCGCAGTGCATATCGCAACAGGCGGCGACGAGCGGATTAGATGAGCGCGCAGGCTTCCTCCGTGGTCCTGGTCCATCATCATGGCGGCCACTATGTTGTCTGTACAAGCCACCAACCAGTTATCGTCGTAAAATAAATTAAACCGAAAGAAAACGAAGTAGAATGAACTGGATCAGTGGAAACAATTTTTTTTTTGTTTTTGACCAACGAAGAGGACCAGGCGAGTGAAAGTCGGGGAAAGACAGATCGAGCGAAAAGGTGCTAGCGGAATGGCAATAACAAAACTCGACCAATTATTAAACAGCGAAAATCAGGATGAACGAAGCGAAGGAAGAAAAAAAAAGGCGTAGGTGGTGAAATCCTAAACCGCGACAGGCACATGCCAGGCAGTAGCAGCAGGAGCAGGAGCGGCGACGCCGGCGACGGCGCGCCGAGGAAACCCGACACCGCGCCAAGCCAAAGCCGAGCCGAAGCCGACAGCAGCCCCGTAGTCGGCGCTCGGTCCGTGCGGTCGCAGTTCGCCGTCGTGCAGCGGCACCAGTCTGAGCACATTCCAACGCGCATAGCATTGTTTTACTGTGGCTCCTGCACGGTTAGAACTGCGATCCAAACACGACCCACCGCAGTGGCTCGGTGGCAATGGCGTTCGCCTGCTGAGCCCAAGGTCGCGCGTTCGAACCTACCTGCTGGACAGGAGCCGATGTGCAAGAGAGCTCACGTGGAGTGTGATGTGAGAGCCCATCAAACATTTTCAGAAGGTCGAAATTCCCACGTGAAGCTTCGGAGGCTAACGTGGAGGGTAACGAAAAGGGTTCAGCTTAAGTTAAGGACAACACAGGGAGCCACGGAAAGAAGGGTGATTGGTGTAAAGTTAAGAGACACAAATAGGGCGGAGTGGGTGAGGGAACAACTGTGGGTTAATGACATCCTAGTCGAAATCAAGAGGAAGAGATGGGCTTGGGTAGGACATGTAATTCGAAGGCAAGATAACCTCTGGCCCTGAAGGGTAACGGAGTGGATTCCAAGAGAAAGTAAGAGTAGCAGCAAGTTAGGAGGGCGGGTAAGATTAAGAAGTTTGCGGGGATACGGTGACCGCAGCTGGCACAGGACAGGGTTAATTGGAGAAATATGGGAGAGGTCTTCGCCTTGCCGTGTGCATAGTCAGGCTGATGATGATGATGATGAAGTTTCGGAACGTTAAACCGCTGATACCACACCTTAGCTTGTCACACAAGACCTGACAAAGATAGCTCCACAGATCCGAGTTTTACCGAAGGGGGAGCCAGTAGCTTTCTCGGCTAACTGTGAGGGCCGGATAGAGTAAAGTTGTCTGTAGAGTTTACAATTTTTCAGTACGCAACTACACTGAGCTAGCCTAACTAGTTCGGTGAGAGCGAAAATTTGTTAAATTCTGTCGCTGTTTGAAGATCGGTTGTGACAAGCATGATTTTGCGACGTAGCGAAGAATTTTGTTTTAACGCGTCAAAACGGCTTTGCCCACGGAACATAATTGTGGTCGTCTGTATGAAACAAACGAGAGCGGTCAAAGTCGACGAGCGCAGATGCATTCAGCAACTGGGTTAAATGCGACATCATTCGATAAAACCACAGAAAGCATCCTGTTCTTGTTACCGACCTCTTATTTAGATCCTGAAGATCGCAATTGAACTCGTAATGCTAAATGAAAGAAATAATCCTGCATAAATACTTTCTTTACTTAATTTTTATCAAGTGAGCATACCTGTCATTTTCGCGTTCTTTTTTTATATGCTTTCATTCGGAACGTATCCCATGCGCGCTCGCTGGAGGGAGGCAATAGACGAGACGGACAATGGCGTCCTCTGTGTCGTGCACTGTAATACTGGGCATGCCTTTAATTCACATTTCGTTTCTCACACAGACGTCATTGTCAACTTCGGCGGTTCCGATTTTAGGCGAAGATTCAGTAGTAAATTAACTACCACCCTCAACACGAAGCGACTGAGCCCAGAAATGCAAGGTAAATTCTCTGAATCCCACCAAGGTCGAACCGACGACATACAACCCTTATTTTCTTCTACAGTAATGATGATGATAGTATGATGACGCGTAGCGCCATCTAATGATAAGTATGGCGCTCCCATTACGCATTAAGAAGCGATGAGCGCCTTTCATATCCAGCGCATCACAAGCTGAGCCTCGACATGGCAACCCACCGGTTTTCGAGCCGGAAATGAATTAAGCATGTCTTCTACGCTTGTATCAACAAATGCAGGATCCGTTGGAGAGTACGCAGCGGCTGCCGCTAAGAGACACAAGATGGACACGCCTACTTCATATAGGGGCGCAAGGCCAGTTTTGCACCACTGAGGTATCGTTGCAGTATGGAGAATTTTGTTTTTGGCAGGCCCCGAAGCTTTATTTCTGGTGGTTATTAAAGAACTGTCCACTTCTGTGTCGTCCGTGTCCCTTTTGCGCTATGTTTTCTAAGAACTGTTACCAACTAGCCCAAACCAAGCTACTGTAACTCCTAGCTCATTCGAGATATTGGCGTCATTCTTTTTGTCCAAAATGGCGTCTTGAATGTTCGTACGCTAAAGAACAGAGCAGTAGTGTTGGGACTGCCGAGGTATATACCATGAGATGTGCATAACTGCCGGGTACCGTATGAAGTCTCAGATCAGTAAGCACATTGGCTTTCCTGGGAGTTCCCAAGAATAGTGTCAATGCAGATGCACAGTTTCATGTAATACATTGCATGCAATTGCATTTGTTGCGTTTTCCAAGTAATGAATTTCATGATGCATTCATTAAAATTTCATGCTGTAGCTGCAGTGACGCTGCAGATCACGTAAAGTTTCATGTTGTCTGCTTTACACTTCACATGTAACCAGTAACATTTTTTGCCCATTTAGTTTTCGCTTGTTTTTCATTCCGTTATCAATTTTTCTTGTGTACAAATTTAATCACGTCATGAAACATTACTTTTTCCAATTTGAATTTTATCATTATTATATTTGGGCCAATTCTGTAGCAAGTTTGCATGTACTATGCTGTTCTAAATTATTTCGTTTGCAAACCATTCCCATCCGGGACGCCTAGCCTGTGCGTTGATGGTACCTGCGATTACTGAAAATAAAGCGTTGTTGACTATAGACCTTTCCAGTAAGGACTCCTAGGGTGTCGCCATATTGCTTGCTGGACTGTTGTGAGCACATGACGTCAACACAGTGTAAGCGGCAACGAAAACGTTTCGTAACAGCCCAGAGACACATCTCCCTCACCCGGTGGAAATGTCTATATAAAAAAAACAATATTTCTTTAATAACTGTTGAACGGCTGGCAGCCGATATAGTGAGTAGCTTGACGGGAAATATATGCGAAATATAAGCGCAAAGGGGCAGATTCATTTAGATTAACAAAAACTGCTACGTACCTGTTAACGCCGGGTCGGAGGTCCCAGCGCCCAATTAGTGAAAGGGTACCAGCGATCGTTAAATATGCAGCGATAGAATTACACTTAAAACAGCAACAGGAAGCATAAGCAATACATTAGAGAACACTGTTGCGGTCAGCAATATGAGCTGTGTTCAGTGCTATATAGCTACGCTCAACTACACTAACGCTCTTCAGGAGCTCTACAAGAAATAAGAGCTACTCATTTCGCAGTAAAGGTGGACAGTCTAAAACGTGAGGGTCGTTCAACCTGCGTGCGTTGTGAGCCTCAAGTTGCTACCAAATGGCATCAGCTAACAACTTGACATTTTGAACCAAAACTGCGTTTTCTGAAATGCTCATCGCCTTGTCTGCTGTGCATTTAAGGAATGAGGAAATACAAGTCTGACATGACTGGTGCGTTCGTCGTGCCAAGCGCAACTAGCTCTTCTCAGCCCATTACAAACAAATCGAATGAATGAATGAATGAATGAATGAATGAATGAATGAATGAATGAATGAATGAATGAATGAATGAATGAATGAATGCGCTTGCATAGGGTTGCTTTGGAAATAACAACTGATGTGATTTGTGTATTATAATGACAGCCCCATCTCATGGCACATGACAAGTCTTCGCTATAAAGAAGAATGAACGCAAAGCCCAGTGGTGGTAGAGTGAGGTGGACTGCGCATCTCAGGCAAACTCTAGACAGAAAGGATGGACCTGGTACATTTAAGACAATCACCGTCGTGTGAATGCAGTAAATTCGCAATTCATAACTTCAGATGGCTCGGCTTAGAACATTTAATTTTAATTACTGTCCTTCCCTTTTCGGGTAAAGGTAATTGCAGTAATAAGTGATAACACGCCCGCGGCGAGAATGCATTTGAGGGAGCACTATGGGCACTGATCACCGCAATAAACTCTACTTGTTTCATTGCTATAGTGTTACGTACGCTCAACTATACGATAGGGTGAATAAGTGGCACCTCGCGAAAGTCATTGAAAGCAGCTATCATAACTATCATTATTTGGGAAAAAAAGGGCATCGTCTGCAGCACCCGTCACCGGCAGCCTACTGCTAAGCAAGTTAATTCACTATTGTGTAGTTGCGTACCAAGTTCGAAGAATCAGTTTTGATTCTTTGAAAACTTCACTCATTGCCGCTAACATTTGTAACTATTTTCACAGCTTTAATTTTCGGAAGGTCTCTAAGCTTCGGCTACCCATAGCATGGTACTCTCTCAATGACCTCCATTTATCTTCTTCGCCGCTGTCAATGACTTTGTCCTCGATCTGCATCACTGCCTGCCGTCTCCATTGTTTTCCTTCTTTTTCTTTAATCATCTTGTATATAGCGACGGCTATTTTCGCACCATACAAAAGCCGTGTTTGCAATCCGTGTCAGTAACTTCATCCAGCGCGGATTTCGCTCGCCCCTGAGCTCAGTGCCTTATCTTCACCAGCGGCACTTGGCTTCCCCTAATCTTGAAGAAGAGAGTGGCTGGCGTGGAAAAAAAGAAGAGTCCCTACAAATTCAAAGACCTCGCTAAGGCTCGCAACTATGCGCGCTGCGCCTGCCTCTGTCGACCCTGCGGAGGTGAAGCCGTATTGCATCCGTGGAAGTCTTAGGCTGGACATCAGAGGGGTGCCGTCATCTGCGACACAGGAGCCGCACTCTTGTCTCTCAATTGCAGCCCTTCTTAGCAACAAACGCACCACATCCAGAGTCTGGTGAACGGCCACGTTCCATGGATCCAAATATTTAGTCCGGTTCAAAAGTTCACATTGACGAGAATAATTATAATAATTGGTTTTGGGGGAAAGCAAATGGCGCAGTATCTGTCTCATATATCGTTGGACACCTGAACCGCGCCGTAAGGGAAGGGATAAAGGAGGGAGTGAAAGAAGAAAGGAAGAATAGGTACCGTAGTGGAGGGCTCCGGAATAATTTCGACCACCTGGGGATCTTTAACGTGCACTGACATCGCACAGCACACGGGCGCCTTAGCGTTTTTCCTCCTAAAAACGCAGCCGCCGCGGTCGGGTTCGAACCCAGGAACTCCGGATAAGTAGTCGAGCGCCCTAACCACTGAGCCACCGCGGCGGAGCACATTGGCGAGCTTCGGCTTTTACGGCGCTCTGGATGTAAGCCAGCTCTTTATTTGTAACGCGTGGAATGTATCATCTGATTTTTTACACGTTCCAGAAAGGTTCCACAGGGGCGTGTACTGTGATGAAGAACGATTAGTTTATTTTCGTGTTATTTACCGCTTAAATGCGCAGTATTTGGACTTTGCATATGCAAAGCCTGAACCCAGTACAAGGTTTCAGGATTCAAGCTTTTCCTACAACGTAAAGACTGATGAGCTTTTTTTTAATTAATATCTCTCTGACCGCAACTCTAGCAATACACAAAACTGAATTACAAACTCCGACCGCAGTGCAGCCGTCAAAGTTTTTTCCAACCGATTAATAGAATAATGCATTTCAACGTCATTCAGTGCTCACCAGTGCAATTACATTAACTAAGTAGAACGTGTGTGTGTGTGTGTGTGTGTGCGTGCGTGCGTGCGTGCGTGCGTGCGTGCGTGCGTGCGTGCGTGTGTGTGTGTGTGTGTGTGTGTGTGTGTGTGTGTGTGTGTGTGTGTGTGTGTGTGTGTGTGTGTGTGTGTGTGTGTGTGTGTGTGTGTGTGTGTGTGTGTGTGTGTGTGTGTGTGTGTGTGTGTGTGTGTGTGTGTGTGTGTGTGTGTGTGTGTGTGTGTGTGTGTGTGTGTGTGTGTGTGTGTGTGTGTGTGTGTGTGTGTGTGTGTGTGTGTGTGTGTGTGTGTGTGTGTGTGTGTGTGTGTGTGTGTGTGTGTGTGTGTGTGTGTGTGTGTGTGTGTGTGTGTGTGTGTGTGTGTGTGTGTGTGTGTGTGTGTGTGTGTGTGTGTGTGTGTGTGTGTGTGTGTGTGTGTGTGTGTGTGTGTGTGTGTGTGTGTGTGTGTGTGTGTGTGTGTGTGTGTGTGTGTGTGTGTGTGTGTGTGTGTGTGTGTGTGTGTGTGTGTGTGTGTGTGTGTGTGTGTGTGTGTGTGTGTGTGTGTGTGTGTGTGTGTGTGTGTGTGTGTGTGTGTGTGTGTGTGTGTGTGTGTGTGTGTGTGTGTGTGTGTGTGTGTGTGTGTGTGTGTGTGTGTGTGTGTGTGTGTGTGTGTGTGTGTGTGTGTGTGTGTGTGTGTGTGTGTGTGTGTGTGTGTGTGTGTGTGTGTGTGTGTGTGTGTGTGTGTGTGTGTGTGTGTGTGTGTGTGTGTGTGTGTGTGTGTGTGTGTGTGTGTGTGTGTGTGTGTGTGTGTGTGTGTGTGTGTGTGTGTGTGTGTGTGTGTGTGTGTGTGTGTGTGTGTGTGTGTGTGTGTGTGTGTGTGTGTGTGTGTGTGTGTGTGTGTGTGTGTGTGTGTGTGTGTGTGTGTGTGTGTGTGTGTGTGTGTGTGTGTGTGTGTGTGTGTGTGTGTGTGTGTGTGTGTGTGTGTGTGTGTGTGTGTGTGTGTGTGTGTGTGTGTGTGTGTGTGTGTGTGTGTGTGTGTGTGTGTGTGTGTGTGTGTGTGTGTGTGTGTGTGTGTGTGTGTGTGTGTGTGTGTGTGTGTGTGTGTGTGTGTGTGTGTGTGTGTGTGTGTGTGTGTGTGTGTGTGTGTGTGTGTGTGTGTGTGTGTGTGTGTGTGTGTGTGTGTGTGTGTGTGTGTGTGTGTGTGTGTGTGTGTGTGTGTGTGTGTGTGTGTGTGTGTGTGTGTGTGTGTGTGTGTGTGTGTGTGTGTGTGTGTGTGTGTGTGTGTGTGTGTGTGTGTCGCGCAACTACCATGTCTGAACAATTGCACTAACCTTCATGTAATTAAACAACGTCGTCGTTGCTTACGTTCTGACATTTAGGACTAATGGCTGCTGCTCATCAAATACGCCTGCATATTTCTCAGATCCTGGTGGACATTCATTGAAGCTTCAGTGAATGTCTGCCAAATATTTTTAATCCTTTAGAGAATTACAATCTGTCTTGAAAGGTTTACGATCCGTTTTGAATAAAGAATATGCATACTTCGTGCTAGGCTTTCATACAAACTGGGGACATCAATGACCATTAAGCTTTATTTACACGAATTTCCATTTTCCCTGCCATAAAGGTGGGAAAAGAAGCTACTGTGAAAATCCCTATTGTACAAAAATTAAGGGGGCAGTTAAGCTCAGCATTAACGGTCCGAGGCGATTTCGACCAGTGATCCTTTTTGATTACATATATTCATTAGCATACAGTTGGAAGATACCGCAGTACGTGAAACACCACGCGACAAACATATAAACCAACCCCATGTTTGACTTGAATTGATTTGATTTGATTTGATCTTTATTCAGCATCAGGTGATGTTGGGTGCACAGGCAAAAAGCCAGAAAGGCTAGACTAGGCCAGTGCACCCATTCTTTTACAGCAGGGGTGGCAAACATTATGTTACATAACATCAATACATACGTCGATAAAAATACAGATTGAAAGGCAATGGAAGATTACACAGCATATATAAACCACTCGTAGACACCATGTTTGCATTATCAGAAAAAAGCAAAACATAGAACGGTTACTGTCGTATTAGCAAAAAAAAGGTACAGAACAAGCATGACTAGTTAATAAAATAAGTACAAGTGGAAAAACACATACGTTATCTAATTAAATATATCGCGCAACTTTTTCATGGACAATCTCGTAACATCTATGTCATTTTGTAGTAGTTGATTTATGGTAGTTGGCATCTGTTTCCCATAATTGGTACGGCATTTGGCAACTTTCCAGAATTCGGGATGACGTGTGGGTATGAAGCTATGTTTCTATTTAATTCGGCTAATTCAGCCAGGATTCGGATATGGCTTATGACATTTGACCTGTAACATTTGCATAACCTAAACCCATACATGGAGTCCACACGAGTAACGTTCAGTTTTTTGAATAAGTCAGCTGTAGGATATTGGTATGGCACTTTACTTATAATTCTAATGGCACGTTTTTGCAAAAACTACCAACTTGTGGATGTTTTCTGCAGTTGTAGTGGCCCACACTAAGATGCCATATTTCATCAAAAATAGGAATAGTGATTTAAAAAGGAGGGTATATTAACCGATGTTGGGAAAGTCTGGCAGTAGCGACGTACAAGGCCGATGGTGCTAGATAATTTACCGTTCTCAAACCGTACAAGATTGCCTTGCGTCCTCTAGTCAGTAGCGCGTCTGGCTCGCAACCCGACAGCCGTGGATTCCAATTCCGCCTAAAACCAAATATTATCGAACATTTCTTTAAATGAAATCATTCACTTCTAAAAGTTAAATTATGTCAGACACGCGGCGACGTTTAATTCGCTTTACATGTCACACTTTAATCACTTTCCTTCCACGCGTGACGTCACGTTTAACGTAGGCGCTGCGGGGTGTTTGAAATTCCTGCGAGAGGTCATGTGGCTGTGATATCATGAGCCTGACGAGCAATCAGGATTTTTCGCTCACGGACGACGATGCCGAGGCCGGCTTTTCTGCGACACCTGACCCATACGCTTTCACGTGAAATTGTCGATATATGCTCCTTTGGATGCGTTCACGTCACATGAGGAAAATATGGTGTTGTTTTATTTTACCAGTCCTTCGTGGTTAACCCCTGACTACTACCGTATTCGTTATTAGAGATATATAACTTTCCCTGACTTGAACACGAATGACTAGCGCGCTGTTTCCGGACTGCTCCAATTACGTTGATGCAGCCTGAGATTATCTTTCGTTCCTCAATCTGTCTTCTTTATCTAAAAATTATGGCTCACCAGGACACCTCCCCGTAGGGGCGATTCTTTGCCTCTAAAGCTTTTGCGTTCTAACATGTGCGCGCGAGTTTTGAGTGTTGAGCATTGCGCTGCGGCGGCTGCGTTTTTATGGAGGAAAAACGCTAAGGCGCCCGTGTGCTGTGCGATGTCAGTGCACGTTAAAGATCCCCAGGTGGTCGAAATTATTCCGGAGCCCTCCACTACGGCACCTCTTTCTTCCTTTCTTCTTTCACTCCCTCCTTTATCCCTTCCCTTACGGCGCGGTTCAGGTGTCCAACGACATATGAGACAGATACTGCGCCATTTCCTTTCCTCCCAAAAAGCCAATTATTATTATTATTATTATTGCGCTGTCAAATGGTGGCATGACCGCACTGGCTTTCCGCACGAGCTCAAGATGAACAGCGGCCAGAAAATTGGCGGCAAAAGAAGAAGGAAGGACGAGTTGGTGCCAAAGTTCATGATTTCAACTTCTACATTTCCCTTTTTTCTTGAACCCGGATGTGCCCCTCGGTAATTCGTTAGAGAGGGAGTAGCCTTAGACGTCATCATCAGCAGCGGGGAAACCAGCAAGTAGAACCTAGAGGTGGCCACGTCACTAATAAAGCTCCGCCCCTTCCATTCGACTCCTCATAAGCTGTGGTTTTCTCGTAGACAACAGATCGCTATAGCGGCCCTCGTTGCAAGAGTGGTTACTTTAGTGCGGTGCAGCGCGCCGGAAGCCGCTTGCAGGTTGCAGGGAGGCGCAGCTGAACCCACGCGCAGTTGAAATGTATTGACCTGGGAACGCATACGCAACTGATTCCGATAACTCCATTCGTATGACGGTGCTCATGTACAACGTCAGCTGTTTTTAGCTGGCACACTCCGCGTCCTCTTTTTCCCCAAGGCCTCGTGGCTGTGTTCCGCACGATCTGACGTACTGGCGCAGCAATGTCACGCGGCCCAATCGTCATTGGCCCAACGATCATTTACCGGCCATTTGATCGGTAGATCTGTCCTGCAGACGTTTCACGTAGTGCAATTGTTATTAACGGGCATACTATTCAGTGATTAATGGGTGTTTATACCCTTTATGACTTCAAGCCGTAATAAGCGTCACATTAGGCGAAGGCCCCTTTGATTCATTTGGTTTATTTCGGCTTGTCTACGTGATTACTTAAATCATGCTCGCGAAAATGCAGAGTTTTGCTTTGATCAAAATAAACTGAAATTAATAAACTCAAGCAAGGGGTGGAGTTTGGGAAGCACTCGGATGATAGGGCTCATACGGACAACGCGTTATTCAGATTTCCTCATCTTCAGGATCAACTTTTTCATATCCCGGCAATTATTTCTGTCGTGAGCCACCTGCGGCCCGCCTTACCCCCGCATTTCTAGTTTTAATAGCACTTCAAAAGCGCAAGAGTCTGACTCCAATACAAAAGTTCAGTGGGGGAAGCATCACTTGAACAATAAAAGCACCGTTCTATTACCACTACAAAATTTCTTACTTACGGGGATCGGACAGTTATGTGCCCCTTCTCTTCTTAGCAGATTTTTCTATGCAGTCAAGTGAAAGCGGAAGTGACGAAATCTCTGCATATCCATATCTTTTTTTAAATCGGCTAGCCCCTCCGACAAGCTCCACTGCACTGCACGACAACATATGCAAGGTACCGAGGGGGGTTCTGGATGTCAGGAGAACATCTTACTACTTTGAGTTGCTCACTTAATTATTTTCCTGAGTGCACAGTCTACCAGAAGTAGTACGGGACGTTATTCGGTAGAAAGAACTGCGGCCATCAGACTATTGTTAACAAAGTCATTACGCACAACATACAACCGCCTCCTTTCGTCAGCGAAGCTGCTTTCAGTGCGGCCTTGTATACTCACATATGCCACGACGGCGCCTAACATTCCCTCTGACCTTGCGTCTCACAAAAAGGAAAAAGAAAATGAAACGCAAGTAGACACCACAATCCCGTCGGGAGCTAAAATAAGCAAGCGGTAAAGCACAGTATACGGCAAATGTTTGCGTGCTCTATACGGTTTTTTTTTTTTTTTTGCTGAGTTGAGTTTGACGCCGTGCCATTCGAGCCAGACTGGTGCAAGAGTCAAAAAGGCACGGCGCGTTCGCGAAATGCGAGCACCGCACCACGTAGGGAAAAATGTAAACAGCACATTCCTCTACCAGGAGGCGTTCGTTGTGTCCTGGACTACATCGCTTGAACGGCACGGAACCCTGCCGCATTAACGCGGGAGCGGCGGGCGTGCGAGTGAACTGGATGCGGTGAGTCCCGGAGTGGCACTGTCATAAATACCCTCCATCGTTGCTTCGTTCCAAGCGGTGTTCTCCGGTGGTCTCCGCTATGTTTACACCCGACTAGTGACGATCACGTCGACACCCAGTTACCGTAGTCGTCAGGTTGCCGGCGATAGCATATCAACTGCTCTTCTCTCATAAAGGAGGTCTTGGAGGTCGCCCGAGCGCAGTAAATAGCGAGCACTCCTGCTCGCCCCAACAGAGCGCCATATGTTAGTACCGTAATTTCTGATTTATAATCCTCATTTATCATGGAGTCTGCCGCGCTGAATAGTGGCTAAAACGTTTCATTAATACTACTACTACTGCTACTAATGCTATTGCTACTATTACTACTACTACTACTACTACTACTACTACTACTACTACTACTACTACTACTACTACTACTACTACTACTACTACTACTACTACTACTACTACTACTACTACTACTACTACTACTACTACTACTACTGGAGTGCACAAATCCGACGCACAGTTCGCAAAGGCCAGCAGTGAAATCAACTTTTACTGCTCTACATGACGCCCTGACACAACACGGTTTATCATCGTAACTCGCCACTTTTCATTCACAAAAGTAGTTGTCATCAACCTAGATGTGCTACAGTACCACAGCGCGTCATGATCACTGCAATGTCCGCTTTCAAGAAAAGAAAAAAAGGTTCCTGCCAGATCATTGACTGCTATCTCAATTTTCCTCAGGAGAGCACCTAGAGCAAGAAAGCACGTGTGCACACGGCCACACGGAGCCAGCAGAAGCATTGAGCTAGTGCGACCATAAAAAGCTTCGGTATAGCGAGAACACTATTGAGGATGGCATATGTCCTAAATGGGTGATCTAAAAAAACTGTAAAGCAGTAAAAACAAATTTAGTAGCAGTAGTAGTTGTAGTAGTAGTAGTAGTAGTTATTAGTCTGCACGGCGTAAAACATCGTAAAACGGCGTAAAACAGAAATGTAGTGCCAGAGGAGTACTGTATTCCGAAAAACACGGCACATAGTCCACGCGGCAGTAAGTCTGCCTGAATACGTCTTCAGTTCTCTTTTTTTTTTCTGTCGGTTGTTGGGCATCAGGCGTTCTTTTCTTGTTAACCTCCAACAGAACAGCTTTGTTTTTTTCTTCTTTGTTTTCTTTTTAGGTACGTGCCTCGACAGCACGCAGCACAGGAACTACAGGAGCGCTTGCAAGCAAGTCCCTCCAACTTGTGGCAAAACGGTCGTGTGGCAAAACATTCAGCAGCGACGAATAAACACAAACCTACCGCGTCTATGCTTTTCCATGCAGAGCCCTGGTGCCACAGAGCTTCGAGTTGCGGTCCTAGCTGTTTCTATAAACATTGCGTAAACGCGGACTTGGTACGGAAAACGCGTAACAAGACATTGCCAAAACAGGCTGTGAACAGCTCCGGAACCCGGCAGCCTCCGTCGACAACAAGGAACACCGCCGGCAAAAGTGCAAGAATACTGTTTGCACACTTTATGCGCTTTCTTCATTTTTATCACAGAATAATACATTGTCAACAGTAAACATAAAGTAGGTGAGTCCGAAAGAAGGAAGGACTCCCCGCTACACTAATGTACCGCGGGTAAATATCAACAGTAAACAAAAAAAACATCACCAGCGCGGCCTGGGTTATATCTGGCACGCAGGTCGGGGCCACTAGTTGCGAGGTCAGAAGGAACGGCTGCGCCCTCATATAGCGTCTTTTCAGACCGGCTTCCACGAGAGCAGTTATGCAGAGTGTGGTAGTCTGGCAAAAAAAAAAAATGCGCAGAGCCTGCAACAGCTTTGTAATGCCGGGCATGGCCACTTGGGTACTACACCATTTCTTCGGTGAGCGGTCTGGCCACGAGTCCAAAGGGCTATTTTTTCCCAACACAATCTGAACCATCAAAACTTCCGAAATGCACATAGTTCGAAATACCTCTGTCTGTGGTACAGGCTAAGACGGATTAAGGAAAAAGAGGGAACTGCCGTAATACACGCGGTGAAATAACGATAGTTTTCTCATGGCGCGGAGAGACGTCCCAGACATCCCGAAGGAATGCTTTCTCCGTGTGGCAAGAGGATATCCGTACCGTATTGTCAATCCACGCCGGTGAGACTCGCATACGCTTCTGACACGATTCACTCCGTTTCTGCGTAAAAATGCAACCATGTAAAATCGGCCTCAAGAGTTTACGCTATGCGTGTTGTCGAAAAAAAAAAGAACCTCCAGCCGCCTGGTAATGTTACCAGCTGATGGACCGTGCTCGCTCGAGCACACCTTCATGCAATTCGGGCGTTTTTGCTCGTGTCACATCGAAATGATTTTTGTAGCGAAAGCTACATTGGCCACGAACTCGCAGTTTCGCCGTGCTCGCATTCCCACCGTGCTCACAACGCACCACGTGACCAACCACGTTACTGCTCACGTGACCAACCGCGTGACGAACCACGACAACAACATAGCTACGCAACCAGACTAACCTGCACTTGAAATCAAGATTGACCGGGGCTAACCAAGCTATGCCTTAGCTTTCGCTACGTATATCCTGGCGTAGCCGAGCTAAGCCACTCCCAATTTTTTTCCTGCGCACCCGCCTTGCGTAAACTTTTGTGGCCGATAGATTAACTAGAGTACCGACGTAGAGACGCTTGAAAAAATTGGCGGACCATGCATGCTGCTAGGCCATCAGTTGTGTTTACGGTGCAGACATAAATGTACATGTAACCTTAAACTGAATCCTGTAGCCGAAACACCTATGCGTGAAGAGCACTCCACACCCATCGCCTTCGGATTTCACGCTTTGGGTCCAAGGATAAAATTAGCTTTCCCACAATGACAATGGTTCTTGGCTCACAAGAGTGTACAAAGGGAGAAGGCAATAGACGTATCCACTCACCCTCTTCGGTGCGGTGCGTGGTCCCTCTGGCGTCTGTTCTTGAACCAGTTGCTGACCTGGGTGAGCGTGAGGCCTGTCTTGTTGGCCAACGCACGTTTCTCGTCAGGCGTCGGGTAGCGGTTCACCTTGTAGCACTCCTTGAGCGCGATGCGGGACTTCTCCTTGAAGCAGTAAACCGTGTCCTCGCCGTCCCAGATGGTCTTGGGTAGCGGATACTTTCGCCTTCAACGAAGAAAAAGGGAATAGGGAAACAAAGTGGTAGGGTTTTAACGTAGTTAAACTGAGTAGATGTGCGATAGCACTCCTTGCTTGAAACATGCGAAAACAAGGGACGTTGAGGGTGCCAAGGTCCCCCTCAAGATCACCCACTCATTGCCTAAAGCTAGCACGACGCTCCTCCCAGCTATCCCGAGCTTACACGAGTTAATTCGAGGCTTCAGAGAACATTTTTGATCGGAACCATGATAAATGGTGCCTTCTCACAAAAATTAAGGCGAGGTTTGCCGCGGCTTGCAAACGAGGCCAACTGTCCTGGCCGGCCAAAGTTGATTGAAAGAGGTTGGCTAAGGTGCTAAAATCTCAGCTTCCTGAGCCTGCTTCTCCGACTGACCAGAAACTGGGGTAAATTAGCCCTGCCTTGAAACCAACGAAGCTGAACCTAGCTAAAGTTTCTGTTCACCCAGTCGCAAATGCAACTGCCGGGACAAGCATTCAGCATTGCGGCATTCTGTGGTGCACCTAGACTGCGTTGATTAATTTTAGTTCTTATGCATGAGGCTGTCCTGAACAGGATACCTTCAGTCTAGTTCTTGTATTTCACCGCAGTAGGCAGCATGAGGAATTAAGAAATACTGGATCTGGAGTAACCCACCGGGGTTGTTCAGTGGTTAGGGCACTGGGCTACTGATTCAGAGTTCCCGGGTTCGAACCTGACCGCGGCGGCTACGTTTTTATGGAGGCAAAACGCTAAGGTGCCGGTGTGCTGTGCGATGTCAGTGCACGTTAAAGATCCCCAGGTAGTCGAAATTATTCCGGAGCCCTCCACTACGGCGCCTCCTTCCTTTCTTCTTTCACTCCCTCCTTTATCCCTTCCCTTACGGCGCGGTTCAGGTGTCCAACGATATGAGACAGATACTGCGCCATTTCCTTTCCCCAAAACCTAATTATTATTATTAATATTATTATTATTACTATTATTATTATTATTATTATTATTATTATTATTATTATTATTATTATTATTATTATTATTATTATTATTATTATTATTATTATTATTATTATTATCTGGAGTGACTGTACTGTGGTTACATAGTAGAGGCGCCATAATTTAAAACAGAGTTATAATCCTGACATGGCCCCGCACTTTGTTTCGCTTGTGCTTTGCGGGTTGCCAGAACATGCCCAGCTTTCTTGCGCATCAACAACTGGCGTCATCTGTTGGCAGCCAGTAGCGAATATTACGTAAATAAATGAAGATAATTTAGACTTTTAATTCTGAAAAAAAACAACTAATGAAGGCCGAGAGATTCTGCGCTAACATGGTAATTCTAAAGCCCGGCTCGTCTTCCTCGCTGCAAATCCTGACCTATAAATTGCTTCCTGCGCTAACAACTATTTACGACGCGCATAAAAAATATCAGTGGGATGCACCAAAAAATCGAAATTTCCACGGGGGTGATTATGAGTGTTCAGCGCAACGAGTCACGCGATGGCAGTCGAACATATGATGAGACTAAGAAAAATATTAAAAATAAAAGTGTCCCGACCCGTTCCACATAAGTATAACCAGTTTAGTCGAACCAACTATAGAAGCGCTTGCCCAGATTTCCTATGTTTAATGGGGATCGATTCAAATAATCGGTACCAGCTGAGTGCAAACAGTGTAAGCACCAGATGAATTTAATGCTCTGGGGCCGTACTCTGAAATGATCCACGCCATTTTCCATTTCTTTTGGCCTTGACGTCAACGTGACGACAACAGCAGATGTTAAAGCAAAGGGTCAATCGCAGAGAGCCCATTTGGTCTTGGCTACGCCGTTGGCCAACCTTCCCTTCAGCACGTCCAGTCCGGCTGAGCCTCACGGACCACTATACGCCATTTCGTCGCATACACGACGCCGACTTTCTCTGCCGAGACTCGATTAGAGCCGATAAAGCTCGTCGGGCGTGCCAAACGTGCCGTCGGACTCCTTCATTCGTAATCGTCGGTGCCAGCCCGCCAGTGCGACAACGGCTGGAGACACGTTTACGCATGTAGGTGACGTCATGGACGCGTTTCTGTCGCGACGTCTTCTCTAACGCGCGACGTTAATGGCAGCGGTGGCCAATCGTAGAGGATCAAGCGGAACGGAAAGGAAATGGATCCCAACAGAATTCGCACCCTGAAGTCGTTTGGTGTTCCGCAGTTTACCTCCCAGAGAGCGACACATACAGCCTTTGTCAAAAGTACACACCCTCCTCTACTCTCCTCTTGCATATATACTCAAAGACAGTAATCCCACGAAGACCGGAGCACCGTAATTCCTCAACCCTCCCAAGCTTAGGACTGTCAAATATGCTTAAGAGTCCCGTTACACGGCTTGGAAGACAATCCCTGGGGCTGCGTATTTTTGACAAAGACTGTACGCAACAACTGCTGCTGACCGGCAGGCAGCGTGCGCAGGTTACTCACCTGAGCCGGTACTTGTCGACGGCACCCAGCGGGCGGCCGCGAATCTTCTCGGCCTCCCTGTAGTGCGCCTTGTACCACATCTGCTGCAGCTCGGAATGGTACTTGCAGTCGAAGTTGTGGCTCTCCAGGATAGTGTACAGCTCCTGCAAATTGGCGGCGCTTCGTGGGACTTTCATGGCGGTATAAGATCTGAAAACGGCACTGGCGACACATCCGACTGATTCCACGTCAGCACGAACGAGACATCGAGCCGATGTATTATTGTCATTAAAGGCATCGTCTCACCCTAGGCTTTCATTTCTCTTTCTGCTGTTACGAGACAGATTCTCGCCCGCAGCAGCAAAGGTCAAGGAGAAAAAGTGATCAACCCCATACATCAAGCTCGCTTCATGGTTTCTTTTGCTGAGTTTCTGGCATTATTCATGGTGTCCATAAAAAAATGCGTGGCTTGAATTGAAACTAGCCAATTCGGGGAGACCTGTGGCGCTGCTTTCCCTCTGCTCCGATTTTACGACAATACGACTACAGAGTCGTGCCTGAAATACAACACGATGTTTCGTCGTCATGTCGTAAACACATAGCTTTCTTTAGTATATTTGTATATTTCTGTACAGTTTTCCAAGAAGCAAGCTGCTAAAATTTCGGAAGAAATATTAAAAAATGTCGTCAAAAGTACAGTTTGAATTCAAGAAGAAGAGCGTAGGCATTCTTCAAGTATATACGCATCATTTGTTGCAAAAGGTTAGGATATCGCTTACAAAAGGCCGTCGTTCAGTTATCGAGAAGACGTGGGCGCACAATGCTGTCGTGAATCGAACAGCTAGCAGTACGCGAAGCGTGTCCACAGATGCACTCTGTCGGTCCGTGGTACGGCACTCGACAGAGCTGGCCACCCACGGACTCACCTTGTAGTTCTCGCGGTGGAACGCGACGGCTGCCTGCGCCCTGAGTACGGCCTCGTCTGGCCGGAGCAGGTCCCCGGGCGGCAGAGACCACAGGAAGCGAGCCAGGCGATCCAAGTTACGCGCCTGCTGCAGGGCTTCACAGACGCAAGCCACCTGCTCCAAGGTAAACCGCAGACCCTTGCTTCCGCCGACCGAGGATCCGCCGCCCATACTGCTTCCGCTTCCGGACAAACTACTTCCGGCTCCGCGGCCGGACGACGAGGCTGCGGCGAGGCTCCCCAGGGACGAGGACATCAGCTCGGTCAGGCGGCTGCTGGTTCCGGAACCGGTCAGAGGAGAACTGCCATTGCTCAGGCCCACGCTTGATTAAAGTTGGAAGAGAAGGCGAACATAGATATATGCGCACTGACGAAGCAAAGGGTGGATTTGGCAACACACTCAGGAAGCGTCAGAATCAAACATTCTGTGTTTCCTTAGATGACGCGGTGGACAGCACAAAACAAAATTTAATCTGTTCGATGGAGAGCCTCGGTGTGGAAATAGCCAACGTTTAGACCAGAGGTCTTGTCTTCATCTGGGCCCAGACAAAGACAAGTCATCTTGTCGAAACGCTGGCTAGGGCGCTGTGGTTTCTATTTCGACTCTAGTTCCTGTCGTTAAAATTGTGTTGATGAAAATTTCATCTTCCCGCATACCCCCTATCTATGATGGATGGATATGTGACTTAATATGAAATATGAACCAAGAATGAGGGAAGCAAGCAAAATTAATCGACACCAAAGCACCGCTATATGCCCGGTGCTCAGCACACGCGATGCCATCATTTTCTTATTGCAAGAACTTGTGCATTCCGTCGAGCAACTTCGTAGACTCATTCATTATGGCTATGCAGCACAAGTCATAATATGGATATTAGTTCATGTTACCCACTATTTCGTGCATCCTTCTTCCACACTATTTCCGCTGTTAACGAGCACGTCGTCGAGAAACAAGGTAAGGATGGAATACGCAGTTTGGTGCAGTAATGATTCTTCCAGCACCAGAAGCGCTTGCGTGAGCTGCTCCTGTTGACAGGTCCTAGTAGTTTTCAGCATGCTGACAATGCTGCTGCTGGTGGTTTTTATGGTGAAAGGGCATATGTCGCCAAAGAGCGCCATAACACAAGGTTTTTCTTCTACACAAGGTGGGGTCAAAGACTCATTTCCCAAGCATTTCACACTAAATAATGCCGAGCACCAGGCAAATGAACTGTATCACCGGTGGTTTCCAGCGGCACTTGTGATCGAACCCCGCACCTCCCGCATACGAGGTTGACAATGCCGAAATGAACGGAAAAGGCATCTCAGGCAAGCAAAACGGCCACTTACAGGAAAGAGGCATTACAATAATTTGCTTGACAGGTCAAATGGCGCCTACGAGTTACGTGCATGACCTTAGTAACGAAGAGGAATGACTTTGAATGACCTTGGAATGATGTTGACGTGGAAATTGTATTCTCTGCCATAGGACCCAATTCTGCTGAGTGCTGTAAAGAAGACGAAATGTAGAGGCAGAGCAAATACACACTTCGATTTCCAATTTAATGTTCTTGAGAGACAGAGAAAAATTTCATCATGAGCAAAGTTTGGAGACAAGCTAACAGAAGGTGGGGCCCTCAGCTATCTGGGAGGCCAGGGCGGTGAGGTCAAGCTGGCCGTCCAAGCCTATGCTTGACACCGCCTCGTCTGGACACGTCGGCATGGTCGGGTGTCCCCCTGGCAACAAGCGCGTTCATGCGAGAGTCAGAGAACTTATTCTCCGGGCACCTCTGGAAGGCCATCCCAACTCAGAAGAGGCGGGGCCCATTCCACTCGCTTACTGCTAGCAAGATCTCGCACATACAAAAACATTACCGACTCTCCCTCAGAACATACCAGCTACATCACAAAAATCTCCGCCGAGAGGAGGCGGCTTTCTGGCGCCAAATCCAGAGTAACTTTCTTCCACCTTGAACTTGCTTCCTCGATCCCTTCAATGACCCCGAATAAAGTGTTCTATAATAACAACCTAAAAAATAAAACGATGCATTTTCTGTGGCCTTAGGTGGACCTATCAAGTTCTTTCCGATCGAGTGAGTGCAGTAATATGCATATCCCCACTTGCCAACATACGGCTTTTGATTTGCTGACATTCTTTCGGCGCGATCATGTCACATCGGTCAAGCCAGTGCATATTCTTCGTATATTCTCCGGCACAAATACGCTTTTTGTGCCCGGCAGTGACGGGGCAAGGAGGAGGAGTACGAGGAAGAGAAAAGGCAGGGAGGATAACTGCAAGAAAAACCGGTTTGCTACCCTGCACGGGGGGAAAGCGCTGACGGGATACAAGGACGAGGAGAAAACAGAGTAGTGCTCAGAAAAATGAAGTCACTTCGCAAAGTCAGCAAGAGTTCAGTAGTATCACAGCCTATCGTGCAGGCCGTAAGTTCTCAAGAAGCGGAGCAGTGCCTTGGAGGCCTTCACCGCCGACGATCGCCGCGGCCAGTGGCCGAGAATCTTCATTTCCCTCAGTGGGCGTGGATCTAGACGCTCCAGCGCTCGGCAGAGAGACTGCCTTTCGGCGCTGTAGGCAGGGCGTTCCATTCACACAGAATGTGGGCTATAGTCTCGTCACACCCGCAGATGGCCCATGCAGGGCTGTCAGCCACACCGATTAAGCAGGAGTAATGGTTGGTGAAAGAACCTCAGGCGACACAGCAAAGTTGCTTCATGTCGTGGTAGGCCGGATGGAAGCCGGAGCTGCAGATCTGGGTCCAGGGATTTCAAACGTGAATTCTAAAATTTGCCTCCATTCCACGCGGTAAGCGCTATGCCCCGCGCAAGTGCATGCGCGAAGTCTGCCGCTGCGTCTGATCTCGGAAATGGGGATCGGCACAAAATCGGCGTCGCAGTAAGTTCGCGCGATCTCAACCGCGCGGTGATTGCCTGCTATGGCGCTATGTCCTGGTAGCCATTGACAGATAATGTGCCCTTTATTGATGGCGGAGTGATATAGTTGTTGGATTTCAGCGACCTGTTGTTCATGGGCTCCACGGCGAAGAGAAGCTCGTAAGCCTTGGAGGGCCGCTTTGGAATCGGAGACAATAGACTTCTGCTGAGGGCGCTGCTGATTAATGTGCGGTGAGCTGTGCACTCGACGAATAAGTCTGGTGAGCTTTCGTAACTCTGATTTCTGTAGTCTTTGCGGGGGTGACCACGGAGCCCGAAGAACTGATGGAATTCACTGAGCCGTTGAGGTAGACGTGGAGGCGGTTTGAACGGTGCTGATGTGAATATTCAAGAGTGATTTGTTTTAGGGGTATCGGCGATGAGCCGATCTCTTCGTGGTGCCAGGTATTGAAAGAAGCACACGTTTCTGGTGCAGGCTCCATAGTGGACCGGACGGTCTAGATAGAGGTGGGTGTAAAATGGGACGGCAGAATAGCGCGATGTGCATCAGTGGGGTTTGTAAGGGATGTGCACGGTCTGGTAATAGGGAAGACTGGCAAGGGTGCGCTAAAAACCATGCAGCTGGCCATTACGTCGGTCGCTCAACGTTGTAGTCCAGGTGAAGCACGAAATGTGAGTGGTATAGTCGAGCATGAATTCAGCTCAGCGCACGTGAAGCAGCTCTCTTACGAGCGCCATCTCAATCGTCAAAAGCTGAGACCAATGGAGAAGTATCTGAACGCACATTCACACTAGCTCCGTGCAGGCTCAACCACACGCTGAGAGGAAGCGACAGCTTGAGAGAGCGGAGGGCGTCGGAGCCACCATCTAACTTTAAGCGCTGGAAGACGATACCCCCGACTATATTTACGACCGCCAGCGGCATACAGCGTGAAGACGCCTCCTCACCCATTTTTCCAGCCCCCCCCCCCCCCCCCCCCCCCCGCTGCCAACACGGGCGACAAGCGTGAGCTCTCTTTATTTTCTCTTAATTCATTTCTAGCCCTGGGTGAATCGGCGCGTTAACGTGCTTCTCCGTAGTACTCGGGAGAGGAACAGAGACGAACGGGGCCACCACGGGCTAGCCTTGGAGCTGCTGACGATAAATGCTCTACGTCGTAACCCTCCCCCTCACACTACAGATTACCAGCCCCTCCACTTCTTCCTCATAGCCGGCCATGGCGCTGTGCGCTCCCCGTGGCCGATGTTATCGCGAGGCTGGCAGTTTCGAATTTCGACCGCAACACGCCGCCGCAATCGGTCACCGCACAGTCATCCCCCCCCCCCCTCCCCGCCCACTATACGCGCCCAAACTAACTTTTTCTTCTTTCCTTCTGCCGTGTTTTCTTTGTCTTTCCATATTTTATCCCCGTAGAAAAAAAGTGACGAGCTCTGCCAGCCGCTGCCACTCACGGCTTTAAAATAACAACGCTGCCACGTGAGGCACCTACTAAGCGCCCGATTCTCCCACAATGCGCTTGAATCGTTCCACATCTTCTTTGCATAGCGTGAACTGAATGGTGATGATTAGTTGTCACTATGTAGCTAAGGCGGCTTGACACAAAGTGGAGCCACAGACCATGTACTTCAACAGGAGCCATAGTGTGCCCTCTGATGCCATATACTTAGCGATGACCCGCTTTCTGAAATCTTAATCTCATTCCGAAATGAACTTATCCTGAACTGAACCGAGGAAGGCCAAGCGCCTGTTTAGGAGAAAGCTTGTACCCATTAGATACCCATTGGAAAATCGGAGCGTACTTGGTATAATTAGGGATCGAACCTCGCACTTGCAGCATACAAGACGGACGTTCAAGCAACTAGCGAACTGCTGCGGTCCTCTGCGTCAAGTTCGTACCGCCCTGGAGCTTGCACTCAAGCAACACAACAGAAAAGGTACAATGAAGACAGACAGGGCGAGTACCAGCAACTCTTCACTGACAGACTGCGCTGAAGTGGTTCGTACTGTGGTTGTATAGCGTTCCACGCCAACATCCTCGCCCTAGGGCGGCAACTTCCAGTGCAAGACAAATTTCAGGGCATGACTAAGGCCCCTACTGCTATTTTCCAATTAACCCTGTAATGCACCCCCTACAGCCGACCTACATCCATAATCTCATTTCCTCACCCGGCTGCCTGCCAACACTTGTCATAAGTTTACCATGCTTCGCAATCCACTTTGTTATCTGCCATCAGTTATCGCCTCTCCGCATTACACCCACTGTCTCAATCCTGTTTTCTCGTCTTTATTTCAAGTAGGCTTGAATAACACGACTCATTGATCACTAATCAATGCTACTCCCTTCCTGTTGGCCAGCGCCTGCCCCATTTTTCTTTCCACATCTGTCTGTGTCCAAAGTACCGGCGCTGAAAAATTGCTTTAGACTGACCGCTTGAAAATGAACCATTTGTGCTGACTCTCGCTTGGGGTAAAGTTAATTCAGGGCGTTGTGCACTCTATATTAATACTACTGACAATGCAAAATTTCTGGATCACCACAGATACACGAGGGCTTAAAGCAACCGGGTCCCATTTGGTACCTGCTCGGTTTGATTCCAAGCGCCCTAGGGTACCTGCCAAGTTTTAATGGATATAAGCCTTCTCCCTGCCTGGTGCTTGGCTCTTATGGGGGGAAATGCTTGAGAAAAAGGTGTCAGACCACAGCCGCAACCCCCATCCCGAACTACACCTTCCAAATGTGGCCCATAAATGCACAATACCGCTCCTGTCCTCAACAAAAAAAAAAATTCGAAAAAAGCGAAGTCGGCGACGTGATTGTTTTTTTCTATCTTTGCAAATCTCGGTTTCGGCGAGAGTGGTGTACTTGCAATTAAAACACGGTCATTATCAATGCAGTCCAACTTTGGTTTGCCGTTCATACGCCTCTTCAACCAGCTCCTTTTTAATCCACATAAAGCAAATCTAATGCCTGAGTCAAATACTTTCTCCTCCAGACTTTCCGCCCGAGGCAACTATCTACTCCGCCTCTTCCACATGCTCTCCTATCACCCCTACGGCCGCCAAGCGTTCTCGAAGGCTTGTGAGATAAATGCACGACTTGTTAGGCACAAGTCCGTAAAAAAAAGAAGTTCAAAAGTGTTAAGATCACAAGAAAAAAGATATAAAAACAAAACAAGAGAAATA
This sequence comes from Amblyomma americanum, assembly GCF_052857255.1. Taxonomy (NCBI): domain Eukaryota; kingdom Metazoa; phylum Arthropoda; class Arachnida; order Ixodida; family Ixodidae; genus Amblyomma; species Amblyomma americanum. The sequence goes on along the minus strand of NC_135501.1, from coordinate 140,672,446 downwards.
CCTCCCGGGTCAACGCGTAAGGTCCCAGTCCCTTATCTCGCGCCCACTGTGTCCTCGTCCGTCAAGTTGACCCCCTCTTGCACCATGTTTCTCTCCTCATCCCCGAGCTGATATCCGGCTATGCGTCGCTACTCCATCGCGCATGTTGACGGCTGTTTCTGCGTGCATCCGTTCATCGCACGCCGCCCCAGCCACCCGTATAAGCATTCGTTACATGGTGGCCAGACAAAGAAAACTCAGACGAAACCCGGTGGATCGTTTCAGTGTCTTTTCTGTTGCTGCTGATGCTGCTGTAGCTAATGCCCGTATGTGCAGAATTGGTCACTCCCCACTTTACATTCAGAGATTTCTGGGAGTCCTCATACCAGTCCTGGCACAGTGGTGCACCCGCTAAGTGATGCGCAGTGCTACTGGCTGGCAGTTAAACAAAAGGGATGTTAGGCAGTGGCGGTGACGTGCTACAGAGCGCAGTGCTACAGGCTGGCAGTTAAACAAAAGGGATATTCGGCAGTGGCGGTGACGTGCTAAAGAGCGCAGTGCTACAGGCTGGCAGTTAAACAAAAGGGATGTTCGGCAGTGGCGGTGACGTGCTACAGAGCGCAGTGCTACAGTCTGACAGTTAAACAAAAGGGATGTTCGGCAGTGGCGGTGACGTGCTAAAGAGCGCAGTGCTACAGGCTGGCAGTTAAACAAAAGGGATGTTCGGCAGTGGCGGTGACGTGCTACAGAGCGCAGTGCTACAGGCTGGCAGTTAAACAAAAGGGATGTTCGGCGGTGGCGGTGACGTGCTGCAGAGCGCAGTGCTACAGTCTTACAGTTAAACAAAAGGGATGTTCGGCAGTGGCGGTGACGTGCTAAAGAGCGCAGTGCTACAGGCTGGCAGTTAAACAAAAGGGATGTTCGGCAGTGGCGGTGACGTGCTACAGGCTGGCAGTTAAACAAAAGGGATGTTCGGCAGTGGCGGTGACGTGCTACAGAGCGCAGTGCTACAGTCTGACAGTTAAACAAAAGGGATGTTCGGCAGTGGCGGTGACGTGCTACAGAGCGCAGTGCTACAGGCTGGCAGTTAAACAAAATGGATGTTCGGCAGTGGCGGTGACGTAATGGCCTAATGCGGTGGTCGGCGAAGCTGATATGTTCACGCCGCTGTGGTTTCGAAATCCACTCGTGGTCTTGGAGTGTTTTGCCATGAAGTGTTTTGCATAGTAGGCCTTTACCCCCGCTGACAGGTTGTCCACGTCTCGGTGGGCAGGTTGCCAACTGCCGGAGTCCTCGGAAAGAAAAACATCGGTGAAATCTGGGATTGAACGTTTTAGAGCTAGCGCATTAAAACTGCCCTGCCCGCAACGCCTATGGCACAACGGACAGGCATGGACTACAATTTCCTCATTGCATTCTTGAATTAGCGACCGGCGGTTGAAATGTTGATTAGCGCCAATTGTTCTGTGCAAGGCGCGGTTAACTAGTTAGTTTAATAGCTTCACTAATTCATAGCTTGCTCACACCTAGCGAGGACGAATGAACAACTGAACAATAGAAGTCGTTTCGACGAATTATTAACCATGCAATTATTAAGCAGGAAGGTCATTCAATAGAAAAAAATGTGCACGAGTGAATAGTTTATTCGAATTCGATAAAGTTAAAAAACTACAGAAAATGGCTAACAATAATAATATAAACACTATGATTCACGCTCTAGGAGCACTAAAAGTTTAACCATGCGTATTGACTTTAAACACCGTATCATGAGCGCAGAGGCGTATCAAGTGCCATACCTAAAGAGAGGGAATGTGTGGACGAAGGAAGGAGCGGAAATTGTCTTCCGCGGGCTGAACTGGAGGTTACGCATGTTAACCAACGTCGCACACATTGGTATCCACCTTTCAAGGAAGATGCGCTCACTGAATTCGGAGCAGATCCGCCTCACCTAAAGAACACTTACGATGACTTACTTGGCATCAAAGCGTGACTGAAAGCTTAATTTCACGAGCTCTTCGACAATAGAGCCGCGGAGGAGAAAGACAGCGCCTGAGGCAATTTTGGAGCGGAATGGCACCACGGCTCAACGTTCCCCATGGATATACAGCCTGCGAAGCGAGGCGCGGAATAGAGACGTATTTGTGTTTCGCGCGAGTTGGAAGACTCCCGCCAGAATTCTTTAGTTTGTTATGCGGCTTGTTTCTCTCTGTCTCTCTCTCTCTCTGCATTCCTCGTTTTGTTTTCGAGCACATTTCGCAACCCCGAGACGTCTGTGTCTTCTCTCTTCCTTGTTTTTAGTTAAGCTCGAGAAAACGACACGCCATTTCAAGTCAAGCGACGTGTCGCCCGGACAGAGCAAGCACGTGTCATTGGTGCGCCTTCACTAGGCTTGTGAAGATAGTCCGAGTAACTCTGGAGAAACATCATTAAAAATAAAAGCAACCAGATAAACGAACTCGTAGGCCTCTACCCTTCTTACTCAACGGTCAGGAAGTGGCAGTCGTATTGGCGCCGCGGCCCTACCCCGTCCCCTCCCTCAACCCTGGCAATTATAGAGTCCACTACCAAATTGCAGGGATACGGTGTCCTCAGCGGCAGTAGGAACCGCGGGATAGGGTGCCTTAGCCGATGTAGGAAGTAGCGGGGATTGTGTTCCTGGTTTGACATAGGACGGAATTAAAAGCAGTTGGGGAAGCTGTTGACCTGGCGTGAACCTACTTAGGCTGATGATGATGATGGACATCCCGATACGAGTCATTTGAACGAGAACATCTTCGACGGAAGTCCGCCAGGTTGGGTTTAAAAAAAAAATTGGTGGTGGTTTAGCTTTGCTTAAACCTGGAGTGACGCGACAGCTACAGCTGGCCGAGTGGAACTTGGTCATGTGACCAACCACGTGACGAACCACATGATCAGCCACGGCGCCGCGCCGCCGGCAACTGCTCCGCACTCGTGACCAACCACGTGACAGCGTGGCGGCGCAGCCACGCTGAAGGGTCGAAATGCTGCAGTAATGTAGATATCGCTGTAAAAATTGATAAATACTGACCCCAAGCGAATAACTTATTTTACTCTAAGCCCAACGTTTCCGTACCAACTCCGTCCCTTCGTCGGGGATCAATGAAATGCGAGCCAGCAGCAGCAGGGAGCAGACCTTCACTCTCCCTTTGTTAAAACGTGGCGATGTCAGCGCCGCTAGGGTTACATGACATTGCCGAAGGCATTCTCGACAACGACCACTACTCGGTCTACGTGGATCCTAGTCTCACCAGATAGCGCGTGGAAGCGGGCGTTCCAGTTGCGACATTCAAAGGCAATGCACGCACGCAGTTCTATCGTGCTGGAAGTGTCATTATGACCCTCGCTGTAAAAGGAACGGGAACGAGCAAAAACCCGAATGCATGTATTATCTGATAAACTCCAAGGATAACCGCTTTGAGGATCACAGCTAGGTTTTAGTTGTATTGTAACATTACTGCAGCAAGGCAGCGATTTTGTTTTATATTAAACACCTGTCTCCATCCTTTTCAGCAATGTAGGAATAGCTGATTCATTTCTCTGGACCTCCCAGGTACCTGTGAAATGTTCAAACTAAGGTCAAAGGAAGGAAGTAGGCTTACTCAAATCCGGTGAAGGTCGCAAACAGTATTTATCCACAATTGTTTTTTGTTTCTTTACTCAAGAGTATGAAAGTTGCGCCTCTTCTAACACACTTTTTTTTCTAGTGTAAGAAGGCATTTTCAAATACGCCGTTAGTATTTATGAACTCTGATGATATCTCGTGACTACACTGCATCGTATATCGTGAACAAGCGGAACCAGAATCACCTCTGAAAAATGACACAGTGACGCCTTTCATTACAGACATAATGAAAAAAGGACAGTAAACAGTTTTGAGAAAAAAAATATGATCAACACTCCTCAGAATGTCAAAAAGCATGTTCGCTATAGTTGACGGCGCTATTCACGGTGCTAGTTAACAAAATGCCTCTAGCCCCAAGTCTATAGCTTCGGCAGATGCTATTTCTATTACCGCTTTTTATAAAGAAAGAACCCTGCCGCTGGAACAGCACTACAAATAAAAATCAGCGGGGTTTAGTTCTGGTTAAACCTGCAGTGACGCGACAGCTACTAGCTGGCCGAGTGGAGCTTCGTCACGTGACCAACCACGTGACGAACCACGTGATCAGCCACGGCGCCGGCAGCCGCTCCGCACCACGTGACCAACCACGTTACAGCGTGGCGGCGCAGCCACGCAGAAGGCTCCAAATGCTACCGTAATGTAGCTATCACTACAGTAACCTATGGAGCTTTCTTTACAACAAACAGCAATAAATGACAGCCACTTGAGTAAAGCGTCCCATTTAGAGCTAGGTGCTTGAGAAGAGGAAGTTATGAGCCCAACGTCTGCATGGCAACTCACTCGAGCTTAGTCCAAGAGCAGGATTGGTGTCCACCAGTGATGCCTGTCTGCAGGTCGGACCTCCTGCACACCACGCAAGCGAATATCAGTGAGCTGTACCACCCACAAGAAATAACAATCTCATAAAATCCGCCACTGGTGTAGAGAAAAAACACTCAAAATAAGCGCGAACGAATTTCAGAGCATTGTTGTGTCCTCTGTATGAATTTCACTTTTATCCTTACGCTGTTTCTTTTTTTTTACTCTGGAATTCAGTCAGTCTTGCAGCTGGCCATAAATGCTTCAAAAAGAAAGTTTTCTCGTTCATGGCCACGCCTTTGCTATGGTGACAAGTGCCCAGTTACATTACTCGGATTCAGATACCAGAATGAATTATTACAACGTGCACTGACATCGCACAGCACATCTGTGGGCGACTTTTTGCGTTTCGTCTCCATAGAAGCGCTGCCGTTTTTACCCGCAGCGGTGGCTCAGTGGTTAGGGCGCTCGACTACTGATCCGGAGTTCCCGGGTTCGAACCCGACCGCGGCGGCTGCGTTTTTATGGAGGCAAAACGCTAAGGCGCCCGTGTGCTGTGCGATGTCGGTGCACGTTAAAGATCCCCAGGTGGTCGAAATTATTCCGGAGTCCTCCACTGCGGCATCTCTTTCTTCCTTTCTCCTTTCACTCCCTCCTTTATCCCTTCCCTTACGGCGCGGTTCAGGCGTCCAACGATATATGAGACAGATACTGCGCCATTTCCTTTCCCCCAAAACCAGTTATTATTATTATTATTAGTGCACGTTAAAGATTCCCAGGTGGTCGAAATTTTTCCGCCGCCCTCCACTACGGCACCTCTTTCTTCCTTTCTTCTTTCACTGCCTCCTTTATTCCTTCCCTTACGGCGCGGTTTGGGTGTCCGCCGAGATATGTGGAACCGTTACTGCGTGATTTAATTTTCTCAAAAACCGATTTTCAATCTTTAAAGCATTGAGAAGAAATATACAAGGTGTTTCATCTAAAATTTTACATAATTTTTAAAAATAAGTTTTTTTTAGTCAGAATACCGATTTTCATCTGCATAGCATCGTCATCGATGTAGTACATCGGAATACAGCCGACACGTGGTATCTACCAGGCAAGGTTAACTAATATTGAATAGTTAGCTCTTTAACTATTGCAGTTGGACTCCTTAATTATTGAGAGGCGCGTAGCCCGCCATGAGTAATATCCATATCAGTTTTTTAGAATTTCGAAAACGCAGTTACCTTCGGCGTTGCGGCCCAACAAATTTTGGCTATATCCCGCCAGAATACATGCGCTTACGAGAAACGTGAAGAAAAAGCAACCCCTCCAGTGCACGTAACTCGTCGAAACAGCCAAAATTTGTTGGACCACAGCTCCGAGGGTAACTGCGTTTCCGAAATTCTAAAACCCGATATGGATATTCCTCACGGTGGGCTACATGCCTCTCAATAATTAAGGAGCCTATAGGAGTAATAGTTAATAAGTTCACTATTCAAGATTAGTTAACCAGCCTGCTAGGTAGCACGCCTTAGCTGTATTCTGATGCACTTAACCGCTAACGATGCTGTGGCGAAAGAAAGCGATCTTCTAACTCAAAAAGCCTAGTTTAAAAAAATTTGTTTAAAGTCTTGGGTGAAACACCCTGTATAGCTAAGCCACTGAAAACGAGCATCGCGACGCCGGAATGAGCAAAAGTTGCAGGCCAGCTCCGAAATATCGAAAAGAGATACTGAATCCGTGCTTTTTTATTTTGTTTAATTTCGCTTGCGAATATAAACAATTTTTATGTATTATATCACTACATGACACTGTTTGGCTGCTCTGTGATAGGAGTGCTACCTCGCACTACCTTTCAACCTAAGTTGGTTTGTTCTTCATTAATTTCTCTCCTCATTGCTGTTAGTCCTTTTCTTATACTTATTCCTGCTTGAATTGCTTACACAAACTGTGCTGTTCGCGGTATTCCAATTTGTTGCCGCTGCCTGCCGGGCCTGTCCTTCAAGACCCCTGCGGATTTGACAGGCCTATCATGTATTGCTGCTGTGAAAATCTTATGCGAATAAAGTTTTATTATTATTATTATTATTATTATTATTATTATTATTATTATTATTATTATTATTATTATTATTATTATTAACCCTTCCCATGGTGCATTGCAAAAATTAACCAACGCTGTTCGGCTGAAGCAGACTGGTAGAACCCTCCAGTAGACATTTTTTTTTCTTTATTGCCTGGCTTTGGCATTGCACAAGAACGACTAGAACAAAATTACAGGACACGATGACGCAGTGCAGAACAATCCAGCAAGATAAGCCAGGCGAGTAGAGCAAGTTCTCACCATCTAGCCGGAAATTTATAGCCTTTGTAAGTATTTTAATAGCTTGATTCATGTTCAATGAAACACCTTGTGTGCACACTTGCCAAACGATCCCACACATTTGCATACCCTTTTAGCAACCAATCAGTTTTGTCACCTGTTCAATTACCGAGGATTGATGGATTGTATACAGATACACATATTTCCCTACTATCACCTCCGCCACCCTTTCCTTCATTTCGCAGTCCAGCTGTCCAGCCAGAGTAAGACAGCCACCACGCCTTTCGTTTGCTCATAACTCCTCTTATTGATAGTATTGAGAACCTGACTGTGCTCCTGTCTTTTATATTTCAGAAAGCCTGCGATATCGAAGCAGTTCAAAGAACCGCAGGTGGTCAAAACTGACCCTCAGCCCTTCAGTACGGCAGACCTCACAACCGGCAGCTTTGATATGCCGCACACAAACCCTCTCAACCGAGGCATCTTTAGTATAAAAGCGTCATTAACAAGCACGCCTTGCTCCATCTTTCAACGGCCCAGTGTCGTCACATCACGCTTCATTACCTCGAACTCGCTTACGATTACGGGGCTACGTGCCGCCTCAGCTCTTCGCCAACTCATGAGCTTGGGAGCGTTACGTTCCATGGGGAGTCAACGTGAAATCATCATTAAAACCGAAGCCAGAAGCCAGCGCAGCCGGCTTCAAGGAAGACGTGACTAAGAAGCAACGTGGCTAGCGTGCATATCGACTGAGATCGCCTCATGAATGGAGAGCTGCGCGCCTTTGAGGAACACGTGGCTGTGCGGTGGGGGGGTGTTAAATTTGCGCATGCGCAGTTTCGCGACGCCCGCTGTAATGGAAGCAATTTGTAAAATGACTTCGGGAGACAAGTTACAGTCATCAATGGCAAAGCCAGTTAAGGGATGTGTACTTTTCAGCGGCAAATGAAGCATGAACTTAGCTTTTTAATTGCAATATTGAAAAACAGCAGACTTTATTTCCACGAAACTAAGTACAAGCACAGCTTATCTTTATTCCGAAGGCCCGAAGACCGTGGTTTTCGGAAGTATTAATTGATCCGGCTTGTATTTCTACTCCAACAGCGATTGTTGTTTTTTTTCGCCCGCGTTTAAGTGTTCGCTTGTGATGTGACGCTGACTCACAAGTGTTTTGAAAACGAAGTTGTCTTCTTTATCTTATTTTCGGAAATTATTTTTCTTCATTATTACGCCATGAGCATGAGAGTTTCGTTCTGTATCATTAGAACAGACTTTGGGCGAGCTGTTTCTGCATCTCTTCACATCAATTACGCTGATTCTGATCCTATAAGAAATATTGTTTCTAATATCAGCAAAAAGAAGTCATCAGTCAAGCCCATGCCGCAGCCAGGTACCAAGAGATCGTGGCCGACTCCAAGCCTTGGAGGTTAAAACTTCCTTGGATTTGATTGAAGAAACAAAGTTTGTATTCTCTTTCTCTCTCTAAGAACAAACTGCGCCTCAAAAAGACGAGATCTTGGATTTGAAGTACTAAATTAGGGACCCTTCCCACTCCTTCCTGTTTAAAGAAGAATTAATATTCTGTTTCTTCATCCCATTATAACGCCAAGCCAGTTATACTACAGCAGCACGGGTTGCGTAAGCATTAACTGCATGACGCGGTAATTTGTCGCGCGACAGCATCGCGCGATGAGCTGAGGGCAACCTGACCGTTGGTTTGCAGAAAATTTCGCCCATCGCCTTGAAGTGTTTCGAAAATCCAGCCAATAGCATTTAGGCGGCAACCGCGTGAAGCGATGTTCCTGGTGACGCGACGTGCAATTGCCGTTGAATATACTGCTGCTGCAGGTACACCCGCCCGAATCCACTAGATTTAGCGATTGAGCGGCGCGTTTTCAGTGTTGGCCGCCGCCTCACTGTTCGGTCACCCTGAGTCATCGGGGAAGTATAACTGTGCTAGTACCAAGCTTTTAAGACTAAAACGCATGAATTACGTTAAAGGCACTGATGAAAATTCTTCCGGTAATGCATTGCAGTTCTAAGGGCCATAAATCAATGGCGCCGAACTGCGTTCTCATGTGCTGAGGCTTGAAAAAAGTGACAATTCAACGACCATTACTGTTCTATTATTCGCACCAAGGCACTATTTCTAGGCACGGCTCAGAGGAAGAGAGCATGGGCAACTTCTTCACTGAAACCGCTCCGAAAAAATAAAACTTCACTCGCGAAATAACTAGATCTGAAGTCAAGTACCCCCAATATCTTCTGTCCTTGGTTAGTCTCGCAAGCTGCTTCCGGGAGATGAGCGAAATTTTCTGCAAGCCCAAAAACTGAGAGACGCGAAGGGCGACACTGGTTCCGCGGCCCTCAGCTCATCGCGCGATGCCATAATCGCGCGGCGTGGCGTGCCGCCGCAAATTATCGCCGCATGCTGTCAGCGCTGAAGGCGTTGCGGGTGCATATGTGACTTCCGATCTATTTTGAGAGCGCAGCTCGTTTTTCAAGAGCTGTTTCAGCGAAACTGTCGACACTCGGTTCGTTGCTTCAGACCTGGCCACATGCGTAGAACCTGCCCTTTCACAAATCAAGTGGAACATGCGCCTGCAGGCGAAGCGGCTCACCGATCCGGCCTCTGCAAAACTGACGACTACGACATCACATCGCCAACTTGCCCCACAAAGCAGAAGGCAACAGAAAATATTCGTCGTGGGTACTCTAAGCAAATGACTGAGAATGTGAATACATCCCCCGTGCAGACCTCCAACCGGTCTGCAACTCTCCAGTCGGATGATGACAAGTGGCCCAAACTCTCGTGCCACAGACGCTTGAAACTGCTACCCAGCAGACTTTATAGCGATCATGTGCGTAAGGACCGCCGGCGTCAGCAGGCTACAAAACAGTGTCGCATCCCGGAACCTCCCAACGATGACATGAGGGTAGTTGATGACCACATCGCGCGCCATTTGGCAGAGGTCTCAAGGCTACGACTACACCGTGAACTGCTTGCGCGCCGTAGACATTCAGCGGGATCTGGCACCGCCACTAGAAATGACGAATCAGCACCGAACATGTCCCGCCCACCGGCTTCATTCAACGCTAATCCCAGAGTATCGGCTTCATTCCCTGAGTACTCTACAACATCCCTGCTCCGCTTCATGGTGAACCAGTTATCCAACCTGACATCTGTTCTCTTGCAACGCTTGGACTGCTAACGGAAGATGGCACGTTCCGGCTTTTCTGGTGTGCTCCAGTGGAATTGCAGAAGCCTCTCCACTAAAGTGGTAGAGCTCGAAACCCGTCTTCGCTTGCACAAGTTGCAGGTGTGGGCCATGTTACTGCAGGAGCCCCATGCTTTGCCAGCAATTCCGGGCTTCAGTTGTTCTGCGTCGCATTCGATGAACGACCATCGTGTGCACACTGCTTCGCCTCCAGAAAAGGCGCCGGTGTACATTGACACGAGTTCCTCCCATGTATGCCTCTCTGTGGAAACCTGGTGCACCTCACACCAGGAGGTAGTTGCAGTTGCTGTGAAATTACACAAGGCAACTGTTGTGGCGGTATCTTACTACGTTAGACCAGCGGGTGGCGCTTCCTCCCGTATTAATCTGGGCTGGTTATTGACCGTGCGTAGGAAATACCCCAGGTGTCCGATTTCAGTCGGTGCTGACTTCAACGCCCCACACCCAGATTGAGGGTACCCTACTTCGAGCCCCCGCGGTAGGCGTGTGCGGGATGTCTTCGCGGATGCGTTGTTTATTCTTCTAAAACATTTGGTTTAGTAACGCGGGCTGTGCGTCGGAGTCACAGTGCCACCTATGCTCCTGATATAACGTGGTGGTCTGGCCCCGGCACTCCCTCGTGGCACCTTGAGCCTGACTGTTGGGGGAGTGACCACCACCCTATCATCACCTTTGTCCATCCATCACGTACCCGCCGGTTACGCGAGTGTACGGTAGTCAACTGGGATTGTTTCCGCACTATTCTCCAGTATCTCCCTGCGGAGTCGTCACCATCGCTTGTTGACGGCATACAATGCGCGCTAAACAGGGCTACCGCCTCCACCTGGGCAGACATCGATCGACCGGTTCCACATATCGGTCTGCTAAACTTGTGGGCTGCTCGCCGACAGGCCGAGCTGGCAGCTTCACGCGATCCCACATCAGCACAGACACGTATAAGACTGAAATATATAACAGCTAAGGCTGGCAGTTATGAACGCGATCTATCACTGCGGCAGTGACATGCGTGGTGGGAGCAGTTATCTGCTAAGTCCTTGAATCCATTTCTCTGGAGAACTCTCCGTGCAAGTGAACAAGGTCACCGTCGCCCCGACGCAGCTAGCCCCACATGCTTCGCAGCTAACTTGTCTCCGGATGATTTCGCCAGAGAAGCGGCAGGGAAGTTTTTTCCAAAATACGATGTCTTGCCGCCCTCAGCTACCATTCCTAGCTCGGCAGGGATTCCAGCGCGCGCAGATAAACTGTCATCAGCAGCAGACGCTGAGAGTATTGCGTGTCGTTTTTCTATGCCTGAGTTGCTTGCAGCAATAGATGAGGCTAAACGAAAGATATCGCCCGGTCCGGATGCCATTCCATCTGAGGTGTACAAGAACGCGAGTTGTGCTGTCCTCCCTCAACTTCACGACACCATTAATAAAGTATGGCTGAACGGCTCTGTTCCTGAGACCTGGAAATTGGCCACTGTGATCCCAATTCCAAAACCAGGGAAGCCACCGACGGACCTTGGCAACTTCCGGCCTATTTCCCAAACATCAACGCTGTGCAAGCTGACAGAGAAAATGCTAGCCACACGACTGTCGTGGTGGCTGGGGCACCACGGTTTCTATACCACCCCGCCCAAATTAGCTTCCGTCCATTCGTCGGCACTGAAGATGGTTTAGCTGTCTTGACGCCGCAATTCATCAACCCGCCGCCACAGTGTACGTACCGTTCTTGCCATGGATATCGGAAAGGCTTACGATAACTTAAGTCATGCTGCATTTCCCTCTTCGAGTACGCATTTTTATAAAATCCTTCCTTGAAGGCCGAAGATTTGCCATACGCCTCAGTGGTGAGTATACATGGGATCATTTGTCTCTGTTCGCGGTACCCCCCAGTGCTCGGTACTGTCACCAACGCGGCTATTGCCTTCATTCCTCTTGCATGGCGCTTACGCGATGTCTCTGACGTTAAGTTCTTACTATACGCCGATGATATCACAGTGTGGAGCACTCACCATGACCTGCTAAATCAAGCGGCGGCCCTACAGTCAGCCTTAGATATTACAGCCCATTATGCTATGTCTGTCGGCCTACAGCATTCAGTGAGCAAAACTACGTTCACGTCAGTGGCCAACCACTGGGGACGCCGTAAACTCGCTGCCACGCCAATCCGTCTCCAACAATCTGCAGCCCGACTTCAAGAATCTTAGAGATTGAAAATTCTGGGTTTGTCGATACATCAGTCCGGAAGGGGCACAGCCTGGCTTTATCAGGCTAAAAAGCAGGTGTTGCAGACTTTGGGCCTAATCAGACGTATTGCTCCCAAAACCGGTGGCGCTCGCGCCCATGTCGCACGATCTTTTGTGAAAGCGGTTTTGCAGCCGCGCCTCATTTACCAAGCACAGTTCCGACACTTAACCAGGGCTCAGATAGATCGTCTGGAAGCCGTCAATCAAGAGGCTATGAGAACTATCACTTGCCTTTCACGCATCACACCGATCGTGGCACTTCAAGAGAATGCTCAGCTTTACACCCTTGATGAGCTGGTGCAGCAGCGCCGTGATGCTCGTAGCCTTAAGGCCACCCTTTGGCACTCACCGCAAGCAGTACGGACTTATGCTTCTTCACACACCATATATACTCTTGCCGCCACCCTTAGTTCTTCTTCCATGGGACTTTGTGCATATGAGAGACAATAAATGTACCGATCTACGTCGACCAACCTCATCTTATGCGGAATCGTCCTTACCCGAGCGAATCGCGAAACAAGATATTCACCTTTCCCGCGGCTCAATCATTATATATGTAGATGCCTGCATCCAGGGCTGTGAAACAACGACTGCATTTTACTGTCCCTGCAAAGCCTGCACTTAACAAGACGGCCAGGTTTCGATCCGGGAAGCCCCCTTCTTCCTTTTTGTGCTGAACTGGTTGCTATACAAGACGCGCTTCGCTCTGTAGCCGCAGTTACCTTGCTCCCTACAGCCCACATTATCATACGTACTGACGCCCTTGAAGCAACTCGTCTACTCCGAAGTTTCAGCCGCAGCCCAGAAATCTGCCAGAATACACATCGTCTGGCGGCTCGCATCCCGCCTCGCAAGCCATTCGAATTAAGTGGGTCTCACGTGACCTGCTGAGTTCCCAAAGCTCTGCCGATTCTGCAACTCGCTTGGCGACCCCACCCACATCAATGCCTGAATTTCTCAGCATGGATAATGGTACCCTCCATCTCACAAGAAAGGAACACATCCGGCGCCGCAAACGTGCTCTCGTCCCTCGGTGTGCGATAACCCTGCCCCGAGGTCTTACCCGTGCAGAGGAGGTTGTGCGCCGGAGGATCCGGGTCGGGGTTGCCCTCACTCCTGCCGTCACTCGGAAGTGGCCTCAATTTCGCCACTTATAGCCCCACCTATAGGGTGTCCTGTCTGCAACTCGCAAGATACTGAGGCTGATATTCACTTGTGGGTTTGCCCGGCGCTGAAGCCAACCAGAATTCGCCACCTGCCACCAGGAGGCCTGCAGCCGGACAACCCGCCCTCATATATTGATTGGACGCAGGGGTCACATCACCGCTCCCTCCTCGCCTTCGTTAGATGGGCCCACCTTTTCTCCTTCATTTGACACCCACCTACACTTTTCTTTCTCTTTCTACCCTCCCTACTCCCCTTATGCCCTGAGGTATTAAATAACGTTAAAAAAAATCACCTGCTCGTAAGCGTTCAAGGGATGATCACAAAAATGCCAAGATTGTGACGTCGCACCACACTCTCGGTGGTGGCAGTTCCTTCATCGATCATAAGACGAGGCCTACTTATCTCTTGCGCCTCTGCTGGCTTCAGTGCTAAAGGGCAAGTGCATAAACTTTAGAAATCGACGAGCTTAAATGGGTTGAATGTGCGAAACTTGCCGGTAAAGCATGCGAAGTCCTTTCGGGCTAGCATTTCAAATGGTGAGGTAATCGCCGACTGAAATTGAGACTGCCATCAAGCTTCTCCGCAGCGCACAGCTCCAAGTGGCTAGGGGGGCATCATGGCGTCTTGGAAGATAGCAGTACATATAAAACGCATAAACGCTTGCATTCAAGGAAAAAAAAAAACCGGCGCCACTGAAGACAGGCAAAGGCCTCCGTGCGTTGTTTGGCAGCATCCAACTAGGCACGGCAGTGAGTGGTTGGCGGCAGCGGAAACTGACGTCACACCGAGCCTCTCCGCACTTCTAACATTGCTGTGAGGAGAAGCCTATAATTTAATATTCGATTACGCCAATATTTTAAATGCTAGCGCAAAAACACTTGGTATGCTTTACCTGCAGCCTATATAGGTTTGAATCCTCCTTTATCCCTCCTTTATCCCTTCCTTTACGGCGCGGTTCAGGTGTCCAACGATATATGAGACAGATACTGCGCCATTTCCTTTCCCCAAAAAACCAATTATTATTATTATTACAGAATTTTCAAAAAAAGTGGTGCAGTTTCCCTTCAATCGAAATATCTGAGCAGAACAATTTTTTTTTTCTATTTTGAAAATTTTGTGCCTGACGTGTTAACATTCCCGTCCTCGCATTATTGGAGAAGTATCCGTATGCTCTAAGTGCCTGGGATGTAGTGCAGTGTGAGGACTTATGCACTTTTGAGCCTTCTATTGGCAGCCATGTGGAACAGTCTCGGAAAGAAAAAATTTGAACATTTAAAATCTGTAAGCTACCGGTAGAGAAATATTGAAGGCAATGGCCCATTCTTCCGATATTAGCAAAATATTTCTTTTATGGTGTTTCCATCACTCTCATCAATTAGTTAAGAGGGACATAGAAAACCAATGGGGAACGATTCTGACGATAGTCGAATCGTTAATAGCAAAAAATCAACCCTGCCGACTGGAGATCTGCGCATATATTGATTGTTATAGAGAAATCTTACAATATATGGAAAAAGCGCTCTTGTAAACTTTTTCCCGTTCAAAAATACTTTTGTACAGAATAGTTGGGCACGTACGAGCCAATACTTATTCCTCGCAAACATATGGTAACCGTTTAGACTGGCGCGTGATTTTAGCACTTTGGGGACGCCAGAGCAGAGCTCGCTTCTAATGCAAAAGTGCTGATAGTGCAAAAGAGCATGATAGTGAAAAAAGTTCCAAATCGACATCTTCTTTGGAAAATTCTTTGTGGCTCAGTGAAATTGTAGGATATCGTTTTAGAAACCGACGCCTATTGCTATTGACAGCAACGCTCGATATGAACATCCTATCCAAATTGTATTCAATTTTCAGTTTTGTTTCCTTCATCATTAGCTAAGCGAAACCCAAGCCGCTACTAGCGGAGGGATTTTGTTAGTGGACATTACGAGCGGTAACTATGGTTACCGCTCGCACTGTTCACATCTGTGCCTTAAGTCCGCTTCCAAGTCGCGGTTTCTTTTCTTCTCCCGCTCGTGAAACCAGCTGGCCCAAAATTTCTGCCTCTTTAACTCCGTCAGCATATAGTTCGAGTAATATCTAACAGGAGGGTCCTTTCGTGAATTTGTTGAAGTTTCCTCGGATTTCTTTGCATTGGTGAAAAACGTGGAGTTTAAGTCGAAATAGTTTTAAGCCGCGGCACTCGAATTAAAACTTATGACGAGTGTTCACATCCGGTCTATAGCAAGTTGAGCTCGTTCAATTTTCGTCGCTAATAGTTTTTCTTTACCTCCCTCTTGCGCGGTAAATGCGCATTCCGGCAGCGATGCAAAACTTACCCTAATATTCAGGAGCGAAGTACTTTGCTTTCTACACAATTTTCTAACAGTTCCACACATCAGGATCAAGGCACCAATCTGTATACGCACAGCATTGCCCATACATTATTACGAGTTCACTCGCTTATACTGTGGTTTAACCGAAATGGGTCCGGTAGACGGGAAGAAGTAGACTTGTTTCAATGATTAGGGCAGCACCCCAAGATGGAGTAGATTTGAGTAAGGGAGTAATTACGCACTGGCATCAACACAAGCACAGACATTGGCTACAAAGAAAAGCGTACAGCTTTCATAGCAACTTCGCGGTGAACGAAAACTCTGGATCAAGACAAATTTCAACTCCGTAGCTTTCCTTTGGAGCCGTACGGCTGAGCTTGGTAGGATGCTAATGTGAAATTACTCTTTTAGTAAACAGTATACTTATGAGCTTGGTAGGATGCTAAAGGGAAATTACTCCCTTAGTAAAGAGTATACTTATGAGCTTGGTAGGATGCTAAAGGGAAATTACTCCCTTAGTAAAGAGTATACTTATGAGCTTGGTAGGATGCTAATGTGAAATTACTCTTTTAGTAAACAGTATACTTATGAGCTTGGTAGGATGCTAAAGGGAAATTACTCCCTTAGTAAAGAGTATACTTATGAGCTTGGTAGGATGCTAAAGGGAAATTACTCCCTTAGTAAAGAGTATACTTATGAGCTTGGTAGGATGCTAATGGGAAATTACTCCCTTAGTAAAGAGTATACTTATGAGCTTGGCAGGATGCTAATGGGAAATTACTCCCTTAGTAAAGAGTATACTTATGAGCTTGGCAGGATGCTAATGGGAAATTACTCCCTTAGTAAAGAGTATACTTATGTACACTTGCTGCGAGAGGTTTACCGACGTTCTGAACCAGGAGTGGCGAGGAGTACTTGCCAGTAATCTGCAGGCGCCGCGCCCCAGTTCTGCCAACTAGAAGGGCGGAGTGAGGGAGATGAGGAGCTTGTTAAGCGAAGAAAGCAAACGTTGTGGCATTCAATTCAAGCCGCAGAAAAACGTAGCCTTTTTTAAACATAGGCACAAGCGTACCTTTCTTTAACAACGACAGCTGCGTGAATGTTTTTTTTTTCTTTCAGGACCAACGGTGATGTTTTTCGTAACACCTCTAACGTGAAAACTGTATACTCACCTGCTGGCGAAAGATAACTTCACACAGATTTGTGGCGGTGTAAGGCGAGGGCGAAAGGGGGACAATGGGAGGCAGGCGGTGGGGCGTGGTAGAGCTACAGTTGAACCTCGCTATAACGAAGTTCAAGGGGCGATTACTTCGTTATAGCCGTAGCTTCGTTGTAGCCCGTGTTGACAGAGCTTCCACGGGAAAATGTTCATTATTTCGTTATATCCATTATTTCGTTATAACGAGGTTCGACTGTATTGCTATCACTGCCCACATTAAAGAAAGGCATAAAAGCCTGGAATCTTTTTTTTCTTAGAACAAATGAAAAGCGAGAAGTCGTAAAAAAATAGAGTCGTAAAAAAAAGAACCTTTGCATGCTCATGCCCGTGTAAGCATCGACGAGGGCAAACTTAATCGCACGTAGATATTCCCTTATTTGGCCATTTTCATAACACGCCACATTTTTCGTCACTACGAGTGACGTTATGCAGGAAAGGCACACAATGCCAGCCGCAATTGTGACGGCTTTTTATGCTCACTATATCGTCCTCAACAAGGTAATCATAAAAGCTTTCTATGTAGAACGCACAGGCACTTTCCAGTATTTTACACTGTAGCAATTGCGCGACTCATTCACGCAGTTGCATGATCGTCGTCATGCATGCCTGCTGCTGTCATAATGATGCGCAGGTCAATTGCATCAAAAACTCCGCCAGAGTTCGATGTGTTACTCCAAACAAATGAAACCTATAGCCAAAAGTTCGCCAGTGAATACTGAAAGTCATCCTGAAGGGGCAATATCAGCATTCTGAGGTCTTTTTTTTTTTTTCAATGTTTAACTTGGTGTAAGGTATCTCTCGAAACCTGATCGGTTTTGAAGCTCCCCCTCACTGTCGGGGTGGTGTTGTTCAATGTTTTGCCATTTATAAGAGATTATTTGATTTCTTTTACCTAATATGACTGATTTACTGTGGCACGAAACTTGAATTACGTCAACAGTTGCGCCACAGGAACCGCACTGAACTGCTACAGTCTGAGGCGGTCGCAGCCATTTTCAACGCCATATTTTTTCCAGAATAATGTGTATTTGGCACCTTCTTTATGACAGTTTGAATAAATTTAGCGCTGATCACCCATATTTAATAACGTTCGCATGGCGCTAACCTTGAGATGTCTCAATAAGACTTTCACTGCAAAGGAAGCTTTGAAAAAAGGGCAACACAGGCTCCAATGCAGATTCTCTACTTTGGGGTACAGAATACCAGATGTCAAAGTAATAGGCTTTCGCTGTGGGTTTACTATTACCAAGCCTATAAACAAGGTAAAGCGCATCCCAGGAGTGTTCTGCAGTGAAATAACGCCGCGGTGGTGACTGCTTGACCCGTTTTACGTTTAATACAAATACAGCAAACATTTTTATTTACAGTAAAATCCTGTACTTTATATAACAGAATACGCATGATGACTATGTGCGCATCGTGAGTTATTTAATAAATAATATAAATTTCACCTAATAATGAAAATACAACTCCTTACTGCACTGAAGAACAGTCGTCAGTCGGGTAATTTTGGCAGCAGCAGATATGTAAGCCTATATGGGGTTAAAGCGGCTGACGCTGTGCATGCACGGTACAGATGCGGGGACGCTGTTTCAGCTGCAGAGCACTGCCCGTGCGCACGTGGGATAGCGGAGCATCTGGAAAAAGGTATTGTCGCTACAGGTTGTCCAAACCCTGCTACGACACTATATCCGACGAAGCTACTACTGGTACCTTTAGAGAGAGAACACCATGGACGACGTCCGGAAGCATTATGGGACCGCGATTTATTAAATGTTGACAAACCGCCCTTTATGAATGAGTGACAACCACAGAAGAAACCTGCGGGCGTTCGACTCAAATTATTCACTTTCCGTGTTGCCATGATTCGCAAAAAGAATTCGTAAAGCGGTTAATTGAAAGATCTGCTGTAGTGAACCAGTGGCACCCCAAGCCTAGAGACTAATTGCCAAGGATGGAGCTTCATTGGCAACACCCTTAAAACTGCCGTACTTGTCCTCTATAGCAAAAATAATCCTTGCAACATATTACTGCCTACTGCTTTCGTGCGCGTCAATCAAGCAAGGATATTCAACTGTGGCAGCCTCCATCGCTCGTGGTACGTCCACCGACTTGCCCTGCTCTCGTCTGCGGTCGGCATCGTATCGCGTTATGAGCACAAGTTTATCCTCAAATAAACCCAGTAATTTATATCTTAAAAGAAGAGCAATACTACATCCTAATACCCAGCACAGGTCCGCTCACTGCTTCTGGATGAACCACCAACTTCGAAAAGCTAATGAATATGCACTGTGGGCAAAGTACCAATGATTCCGAAAACGTGTCCATGCTACTCCCAAAGTCAAGGCCGAATGCATCGCCCGTCTCCCTGAATTCATATTCTTTTACCGCCCCTGAACGCTGTATCGTTTTCTTCAGATTTGTATCAAGCATAGCTGTATATAAATGAGTGCGTTGTTCGGCCCGTTTCTCGTTAATGTTCACGCGAGAAAACCAGCAGAAAAGACCGAGCAGACAGACAAGACGGTGCTGACCCTCTCTTTGTCGCATGCTCCAGGGTCAGCACTCTGTATGTCTGTTCTACGAGCACCGTCCTTTACGCTGGCTCTTCGTACGGTAAAGCATATATACCCACCACAGCGGGTCAGCGTCCATAGCTGACAGCGTCGAACGGGAGGAGACGGACGACGAAGCCGCCACAAGCTCAGCGTGATGGGACATGCCGTTGATGAGCTCGTGTCCTCCTCGCCTCAGCAGGTGCTGGTGTCCAGAATGGTGCCCGTGTGGCGAGTGGTGATGGCGACCTACCGCCGTCAGCGACGAATCCTCATCTTCGTCGTCATCATCATCGTCCATCAAGTCGCGCCTGGCTGCACTGTCGTAGAGAGACGCCGACCCGACGTCCATGAGCAAGGCGTGCGAGTTCTGCGTTATGGCGCCGTGCAGGTCTTCGGGGTCCTGGTTGAGGTCCATGGGCGACGAGGACGACCGGTAGCGGCAGCTGTCGGCCGAGGAGTCCGTGCTGCCTCCGCCGCTGCTGCTCAGGGCTGACGTCGCCATGGCGGACAGAGGTAGCAGCCGAGAGACGAGCACGTCCTCGAAGAAGGCGGTTGACCTCAAGAGTCACCGGTCCTCGAGACTCTGTGGTCGCCACGTTTAGTACCCTTTTACATCACGGACCGAACAGCGTATAGACTGCACGACCCGAGGGAATGAACCTTTCAGCAACGTTCACTGACAGCTCTCACGGTCTAATTACCGATGCCACATGTATCGCATCTGATGATCAGACCAAATCGGTGGTCCATGGGGCCTTGCAGGCGTGATGATGTTCTTTGTGTGGAGCGAATGATAAAAGCAAGGTCAACGCTTTTAAATATTTTGATCCAAGAAAAAGTTCCGAGTGAACACTTGCTTCAATGAGGCGAGACCACAGATGTGAAGTGGACCACACGGCGTCCGATGGTTCCACGCTGCCAGAAGGCCCCGTGATAATGTCCGTGTCAAACAAAAACGGCCACTCTGGCGAGCTCCTGTTGTTTTCTTGTAAGCTTGTGGACAGTTCGGGTCACGTATTTCCTGGATATACTATGGTGTGAGACACGAACCTTGATGCCCGCTCGTTTGCAACTGAAGTCTCTCAGAAGAACATCCTAAACTGCTGGGTCCAGTGACAGGCTTGACTCTCGAAAGGAAGCGACATGCGGGTTCACGGAGGCAGTGGCACAGTACTAGCTGCGTGAAAGTTCGCGTGGTAATGCAAAAGTTTCTCCCAATGTCTGCTGCTATCTAGTTCTGTGCGACGGTGTCTGTGGGCGAAAATTAACACGTCTTCAGTCCTAAACCTTCTGTAGTTCTCTTTTCAAATGTTTCCTTCCTTTCCGTCTTATCAAGCTTGTCCTCGGTCTCAACTCACAAAGTCCGCCTTAACCGGCTCTCGCGTACCGTTATGCCATAATTCAACTTACCAGTCCACTCCCGCCGCCGAATGTCACGCCCTTTCAGGCTGGAGAAAGGCTAGCTGAAGCAGGGACGGCCAGCACAACACTCACATGCGAAACGGGCGGGTTTCGCTCACAGCAGTGGTCGTCGAACGCACGCAGAGACGCAGAGCAGAGCTAGCGGCGGCGTCTAATACAACGACGTGGCCACAGAACCATCGCGGACATCAGAACAAGCAGAGCGAAGTTCCTAGTATCCGGGTTGGTTTCACAACGCACGCTTCGCTTCCAGCGAGCGCCCTTCACGTTCGATCGATGTTTCTCGCTCGGGAACAGACGCGCAGTACGTAGCACACTGGAAAGTCGTGGGGCAGGTCCAGAAAAAGCCGGTCGAAGCAAAAATCACGAAAATAAAACAAAACAATGAAGGGAGGACCGACTCCACGCTTCCCATTGGCTGCCGTGCAGCGGCGGTGGGCGGTACTCCAGTTAGGCGTTCGACCAATGAGGGAGCTGCGGCATGGAGAGGAGTGAGAGAGAGACCGGACGTCGGGGCGAGGAAAGAAATATTCGTAGCGGGCAGCAGACGGGAAAATGCGGTACCCGCCAGCCGCTTCACAGCTTTGTCCAGATTTTTCTTTTTTTTTCGTTATTTGCTCGCCCGGGGAGGCTGAAAAAAGACGTACGGTTTGACGGCGGGTATATGGGGAGGCAGTTTGTCGCCAAAGCTTGTGATGTGCGCTTCGCGGTGCGAAGGCTTTTTCGTCGCCCTTGATAGAGCTGCTCGCATTGGACGCGTTGGCGCGCTTTGCTACGCGCCTAGTGCGTTTACTGTTCGCTGTTTTTTTTTTTTTTTGCCGTTCGAACGTTTCATGCTGCGCCCTATGATTGTTATTATTTTTTCTGTATTTCATTAAAGTTAGGCGAGGCCTGCTCACGCTTTCTTTGAGGCTTTTGAGCATATTTCAGCCCTTATTCGTAGCAGCCGGTCAAACGCTTCCAAGAGCCCTGCTGACGTGAGCGCCAGTCGGTTTTCGGACTGTGTGATCGCGATCACATCTGCAGTATGGATGCCGGATATTTTTCCTTTTTGTCGCCAAGAAAAATTTCAAATTTCGTGAGCGCAGAGTGGATGACTATAATGCAGTCCAAAACAAAGTCATTATGTCGTCTTTTTCAGGTCCTGACAACAGTTCCTCCTTCAGGTAACCATCAGCAATAGTTAGAAGCAAAGTCGCAGTCCTCGCAATAGCCACAAAATACACAATAGCCAATCCCCTTTTGGTGCTTTCAACATGTCGCTGCATCGGTGAATTCATTTTTGTGTTTTTGTTGTTGTTTTCACAGTTATAGAAAAGTATTTCGGCGAACTACAGTCTACGCCATACGTATCCGTCTGCTCATGTCCAAAATTCTTCGACAAAAAATAGGATTACTGAAAAACTGAATTTTCTGGTATAGAAATATTGAAGTTAATTGTCCACTCTCCCTTTATGCAGCAGAACCTTTCTTTTAAAGTGTTTCCATCGCTAACATAAATGGTTTCCGGAACGCGTTTGACAAAAAGCAAAAACGTTAACAGAAAAAAAAAATTTCAGCCTGCTGACTCGAGATCCGAGGTTATACTGATTGTGACCGCGAAATCTTACTTTATGTGAAAAAATTGCGCTCATAAGCTATTTCCCGTATAGAAATTCTTTTGTCAAGAATTGTTGTGTTTCACTCCCCTCGAACGAACATAAATGCAGAAGAATTTCCCGTGATCGTTTACCTAGTTAAATGCACACGTAATCTACGTTGAAACTTTATTTACACAGCTGATGAATAAAGACTCGTATTATTTTCGTTTAAAGAGATTCAAGAGGCGATGAGAATAATTCTTGCAATAGCATTTCCAACTCCTTTTCTTTTTCGTTTCTTTTTGGTTTAATGCTCATGGCGTCCCATTAAGTTAAGCGTGATTTAAACAACTGAGAGCTGAGCTTGCGTTCTCACTCATACACTTGTGCTGGGCAGGCTTTAGTATCCATACGTAAAAGAGACAGTCTTCTCAGTTGTCGCTGTGGACGCGTGTCATTCGAAACTGAACAGAAATATGAGCTAAATTTCAGTACAAAAAAGTTAAAAGAAGGAAGCCCAGCGCTTCGTGAGGCCACCTGCCGGAAAATATGACCGGCTTGTCTCGATTTCATGGAGCGATTTATCATTATTGAAAAGTTGAAAGTTCATTCGTTATATATTCCGTCCATTTAAGTCGTTGAATCAAGACCACTGAAGTATACAGTGCTACTGCCGCATGCGTGTGAGAGATACATACAGGGCGTTTCACCTAAGACTGTAGACAATTTCTAAAAATATGCTTTTTTGAGTTGGAAGAGCTCATTTTTCGACATAACATTGTCAGCGATGTAGTACGTCAGAATTCAGTGAGGACTTGCTAACTAGCAGCCAGGTTAACTAATGCTGAATAGTTATCTTCATAACTATTATTGTTAGGCTCCTTGATTATGAGCGGCGAGAAGTCCACCGCAAGCAACATCGATATCTGTTTTTAGAATTTCGAAAATGTGGTTACCAACGGCGCTGTGCGCAACAGATTTTGGCTATTTCTACGAGTTACGTCCACTGGAGAGGTTGCTTTGCCTGCAAGCTTGCCGAAAGTGCATGTATTCTGGCGCGAGGTAGCCAAAATCTGTTTCGGTGATAGCGCCAAGGGTAAGCGCATATATTCTAAATTCTAAAAACGGATATGGATATATTACTTGCGATGAACTACACGCCGCTCAGTGATTAAGGAGCCTAACAATAATAGTTAAAAGTCTATTCAGTATTAGGTAACCAGCCTGCTAGTTCGCACGTGTTATAGCTGTATTCTGACAATGATGTCGAAAAAATCGATTCCTATTTTATGGTTTCCCATTGTAAACTTCCCGATACAGGGGAGGGGTAGCGGAAGAGGCCTCCTTCGCCCCATTCCCCCTTATATCAGCCGCTGAACGCGCTTGCAGACGATTCATCGGTTATGGAGTGCCCTCTATGTACTTCACCCTTTCATCGAGATAATGTTTGCGTACCTAAATTCATTACTGCCGCCTCTTAACCACTAAGGGAACAAAAAAGGCCTCGTTATATGCAGCGTGTTTACCCAACTATCTCAAGCAATAACCAACAGGTCGTACGGCCACTTTCTTTCCCCCCCCCTCTCTCTCTCTACCATTTTTCGCGTTCTACATATATCACAATGGGTGCAATTAACGCGTAGAAAAACACTATTTTTGCATTTTTATTCTCCAGCTGCATCGTTTGCTCTGCTCGCGTGCACATATGAATGGGGTCAGACCTTTCGAAGCGTATATGAAATGGATGCTGGTGCTCTACAAGTGGCCTACATGTGCACATGTGCTGCATTCGCGGAAGACGTTTACGGATGCAGACGCAGCCTGCTTCTACATGGTATGGTAAGGAATCTCGGAGTTAAAATTCCGAAGCTACACGCGACCTTTCAGTGACTACGCTTAGTGGAGGGCTCCTGATTAATTTCTCGCCTGATACGCACTGACATCGCCTCCATCTAGATACAGCCGCCGCAACCGGCCGCCGAACCAGTGACCTTACGCTTAGTAACCGAATGCCAGGCAGTGAGATATGAGGGACACTTTATGGAGGTGCGGCAGTGTGTACTGCATGACCTTTCCCGCCCATGTCGTCTTTTTTTGTTAGTCTAGCGTTGCTTTTGTGACGAGAACCGGCGTATTCAGCATGGTATGGACGATGTCAGTGCACGTTAAAGATCCCCAGGTGGTCGAAATTATTCCGGAGCCCTCCACTACGGCACCTCTCTCTTCCTTTCTTCTTTCACTCCCTCTTTTATCCCTTCCCTTATGGCGCGGTTCAGGTGTCCAACGATATATGAGACAGATATTGTGCCATTTCCTTTCCCCAAAAACCAATTATTATTATTATTATTATTGCTTTTGTGTATGTAGCGTATGTAGCGTCATCTCCCGGAATATTAACGTATCACTTGCCATAATTTATAAGCAAATTTAGATCCTGCTCTTGCATACATTTATTCAATATTTCCTGCTAAAGTCAACTTAGTTGCATGTAGGTCCAGTAGGAAATGCACGTTGCGTAGACGTGAGAGGGGGGGGGGGGGTCTTTTCATTTATTTTAGAAGTTCCTGGTAGCTGCGGCTGATGTGTATACAGTATAATATGCTGCTGATTGTCATGGAATCGGATTCAGTGGCAAAGGGATGCGCTGACTGGATGTGTGTACTGATCGTATCAAGCCGTATATATACGCGTTCGGAACGATCTCACGCCCTTCTTATCTCTCTCTCCGCACGCCAGTTTCTCCTCTTTCGTTATGTACAACCGATCCCCATCGCTGTTAACACGGCGAGCTTGTAGAAATCATTTCTTCTTTACGTTTGCAAGGCTGTTCAAGCCCTTTCAGGACACTATTCGCGCATTTGTGGTCATGACAACACTGTGGCGAACGTTCCGGTTGGCATCTCTCTACACACACTCCCTCACCTCCCAGCCGGATTTGCAGTGCGTTGTGGAGAACGCGTAAGCATCATGTCGAAATCAGGGTGCCTTGTGTCCTGGTGCACGCATATTTTTGAAGGCGAAACGACTAAAATGTTTATTTATTGCCTGCTTATGGCCTCGCAACAAGGCTGAAAGTACTTGCTAAAAAAATACGCAAATTTCCCCATTTGTGTGACACCCATGGACACCGAAATATATTTCAGACAAATGTGTCTCTCCAGAAAGTTGCTGGTT